>NW_015173172.1:120591-129812 GCF_001447785.1 Gekko japonicus | reverse complement strand
CGCCTATCTCACAGGGTGTCTGTTGTGGGAAGGGAAAGGAGTCTGTAAGCCGCTCTGAGACTCTGAGTGAAGGGCGGGGTATAAATCCAATCTCTTCTTCTTCTCTCTGTTATAATGCATGGATTTGGTTGATCTGCTATTGCTATTTATTGTTCTTATTGTTTGCTGATTTTTTATTTTTATTTATTTTATTTTTTATTTATACCTTTGACTTATATAGCGCCCTGACCCCGAAGGGTCTCTGGGCAGTTTACATAGTGGTTCTAACCAACCAATTAACCTAACTAGGGCCACATTGTCTACAGGGTGGTGACTGCCTACCAGCACCCCGGGCTAGTTGTCATCCGGCTTCCTTCCGCGGCTTCAGATATTGGCGTCCTGGTGCCCTTTCTGGAGCCGATCTTTCCCAAGCAGCTTCCTCCGGCAGGTCCCGTCTTGGCGCATGGCTCTGTGTTGGCTGCAGTTCCGGCTACTGTACACAGGTGGCTCCGCTGCGCTGTGCCGCACGTCACCATGCTCTCCAAGGCTCCACTTCTCCGGGCTCTGCCTCCTACGTTGCTCCACCGGGTCGCCAGGAACTGCTCCGCCGCCATTGTTGCCGCCGCCGCCGAACCCTCTACCTCACAAGGAGGAGGGGTGCCCCCTGCCACCTAGGGCAGGTACCTACTTTATCTACTTGCATTTATGATGCTTTCGAACCGCTGGGTGGACGAGAGCTGGGACGTGGGCCGGGCGCTCACCCCGACCGCGGTGGGTTTCGAACAGCCGAAATAGCTGTTCATTGATGTTATTTTGCAGGCGTTCTTACTGCCTGCGCCACCGCTCCCGAATTTTATGTTGTAAGCTGCCCTGAGCTCATTTTTGAGGGGTAGAGCGGGGTATATAAATGTAATAAATAAATAAATAAATAAATACGAAATTGACAGCAGAGTCCAAACAGGAGAGTACTTCTTCACACAACTTAATTTACTTGTAGAACTCTCTGCTACAAGATGTTATAATGGCCAATAACTTGGATGGATAGAAACAAAGTTTGAGCATATTCATGGAGAACAGGTCTATCAGTGGCTACTACATGTTCTTACTAAGTTTTTGTATCCAATATATACTAATTCATACTGCATGCAGAGACTCACATAACTGAATGCTCCTCCATTTAAAAAAAAACACAAAACACCCTCAACATTTAAAACTAAATGCCATGAAGCAATGTTTTAGCCTAAGCCTTTCCTCAACAAACTCATTTTTGGGGAGAGAATGATTTATGTGAGAGAATATTCAATAATACAGGTCCCTTACAGACTCACGACTGTGCTTCATTTAAACATCCGCAAGATGGGAACAGGCATTGGAGCCATAGCCTGCTCATGAACTCAGAGGCACCTGATCAGTGTTCCCTCTAAGCTGAGTTAGTGTGAGCTTGTTGTTGTTCAGTCGCACAGTCGAGTCCGACTCTTCGCGACCCCATGGATCATCTCCCGCCAGTGTGAGCTACCTCACAGTTTTTTAGCCTCCGGCTCACATTTTGAGCCTCCGGCTCAGGAAGGATGGCTCCAGAGCAAACTAGTTTATGCACTAGCCAAATCGTTTGTTCACAAGTTTAATGTCAGTAGCTCGCAAAGTAGAATGTTTGCTCACAAGACTCCACAGCTTAGAGGGAGCATTGCATCTGACTGGCTATACTGCACAGAAAGCACATGTAAGAATATTCTTGGCCCGATCAAATGCGAAGGATGTTTTCATGGAGTCTCAGGGACGGCCGGCGCGCTTGCTAAGGGGAGGATTTTAAAAGCGAACCGTACTCGGGCTAGGGTGGAGGAGGAAGCCTCACCTTTAAACGCCCGTAGGAGGAGATCAAGCCCTTCCTGGTAGCAAACCAACGATTCCTGGAACCGAGACGCCGAGTCCAGCTCCACCGCCCGCTTCAGCACGACCACCGCTGACTCCTCCATCCTGTGCCGGGAAACGAAGCCAACATTAGACCTTTCCGCGGCTTCTACCCTCTCCGGCCCTGCAATCACGATGCGCTCCCAGGCGCTTAGCCGCAACCGGACAGGTGGGCCACTTCTCATCAACACAGCAGACTCCACGCCTCCCGCCCATCACGTGGGTTCTGGGAAGTGGAAAGCGAAACCTTCCCTCCGCCGTAGAAGCGAACAGACCGTAGACACGACTTACTCCTAGACTTTCTCTTCCCCGGACACATCGGAAGTAGGAAGAAATGCAGGCCGTGATTGGGCGAGCCGAAAGAGGCTGTCGTCATACGTAGAAGGCTGGATCATATACTTAACCGGAGGGGGCGGGGGGGTTTCAGAGATGGCGGCCTTGCTGTGCCGGGGTGCGTGGGGAAGTCCTTCTGGGGTTTTGCAGGTGAGATGCTGCCGAAGGGAACGAAAAATGTCCCGAATTTATGAGTTCGGTGTTGGGCGCAGGCCCAGACATGTATGCTTCAGCGACGTTTATTGTTGCAGCGCGGTCCTGTGTAGAGTGAGTGACCGTGTTCATTTCATTGGGTTTTGGCCGGAGTCACTCTACTAATGCTTCACGTAGTGACTTTACGTTATTAAACAGGGCTGAGCATCGGGACTTTGTTTAATGCTAGATCTCTGTCCTGCAAAGTAATGTGTTCTCCTGTGTGTCTGCTGAGTATTTTTTTTCTTGGTCGTGAATAATAGTGCAATCCTAAACAGGTCTATTCGGAATCTGACTCAGGACTATTCAGTGGGGCTTATCTCCAGGAAAGTGTTCTTAGGATTGCACTGTATGTCCCTCCCCCAGAGTTCAGAGAGAGGGACTTCTAACAGAGAGTGTGATTTTGGTCTTTGCAGCTCTAATTTTATAAATTTAGGATTGCCAACCTCCAGGTGGGGCCTGGGGATCTCCCGCTTTTACAACTGATCTCCAGCTGACAGAGTTCAGCTCCCCTGGAGAAAATGGCTGCTTTGAAGGGTGGACTCTATGGCATTGTACCATGCTGAGGCCCTTCCCCAAACCCCACCGTCTCCTGGATCCACCCCCAAAGTCTCCAGGTATTTTGTAACCCGGACCTGACAACTTTCTATAAATTGATTGTTGCTTCTGGGTGCAGGTCACTACACTGGACTAAATGCAGTAAACAGATCTGTGTGGCTAATTCTGGACTTACTTTAGATTTTTTCCCTCTGTTGCTGTACTGTAGTTATTAAAGAATAAAAGGCCATTTCAAATAGATTAGTGCTTACTGTTAGGGTTGCTGTTTGAGACAGATTGCTTTAATCTTTTCCTCAAATTAGGAATATTGAAGCCAGCGGGAAGATGGGGGTATAAATGCTTTATAAATAATAATACATTTCCCCCACCCACCCCTTTCAGAGTTTGGCAAAAAATAAAGTACAGCCAGTCAGTTGGATTCGGCAGAAATTTACAAGATCACGTATTCCTGAATCGGTAAGCTTTGTGTTAGAGAACTTGCATTTGTTTTATTTTCATGTTTGTTAAACTATAAATGAAAATGTCCGGTATTTGTGCTTTATATTGAAGCACCCAACCTACAAATGAAAATGTGAATTCTGCTTCTTGTTTTATTGTTTAATCTGCCAAATATAGCAGTAGTAAACACTGAATTTTGAACGTGTATTTGATTTTGTGACCTGACCTGGATATCCCAGGCTAGCCTGCTCTTGCCACACCTCAAGCAGAGCAGCCCTGGTCCGTATTTGGATGGGAGACCACCAAGGAAGTCCAGGGTTGCTATGCAGAGCCACGTTATGGCAAACTATCTGAATGTCTCTTGTGTTGCGCATGGGGTCACCATAAGTCAGCTGCAACAGGAAGGAAAGAAGGAAGGAAGGAGTTGACTGTATTGTAAGAGAAGGCAGTTCTGTCTATTCTGAGAAATATGAAACTTTTACAGATCTCTGTTAGCATTGTGATAGATGTATTTGTCATTGCTGTAGTTTTGTAGGCAAGAAATTTTGATGAATATCTTTTTAATTAAAATGATGTTCTTTTAGCCACCCTATGACCTGTTATGCAGATCTTATTCTTAATGGCTGCTTAATAGTTTTAAGATAGCTATTTTGTTGATTACTAATGACTATGTGTTTAAAGTTTCCTTTCTTGAATTTATTTCAGGTATTTCAGCCACGACCTGGTGATCATGAAAAATATGGTGGCGATCCAGAGCAGCCTCACAAACTTCACCTTATCTGTAGGATCAGAAGTGGAAGAAGGCGTCCTTATTGGGAAAAGGATATGCTAACGTATTTTGGATTGGGAAAGGTAACTGGCCCATTGGCAGTTCCCATCCCCCTTGCCCTATTCCGGGGGAGGGGGGGGATTGAAGAACTTTTTGTTCTTTTGTCATTAAAGCATGTCAGTCTTTTAAGTCTAGTTTGAACCATGCTTAGTGGCCTACTTACTAACTTAGCCTGGATTTATTTCCAAGAAAGTATTCATAGGTTTGGAGTTGGGAAGCCCTATACTAAGCCCTGAATTCTGTTTATCAGTAGCATGGCACTGGCATAGCTAGTAGATACTAGGTGTCCTATGCTCTTTCAGCAACTATAAGATACTTACAAAAAGATCCATACCTGAGAGTTGAGAGCGTGGCGACTGAACTAGCATCCACAGTGACACTGCTCACATCAGCCAGCTATGGAGCAGCAAGCCAAGAACACTCCAGTGTCAGCCATGAATGAAATCAACCCATGCACGCTGACATTATCATCACTCTTTAATATCTCCCTTCACCCACCCACAGAACACAACACGGGAAAGAACAAAGGAAACAAGCAGCCTCCTCTTTAGGGAGGACTGTGACACACCCAGTAGGAGTCCTGTTACGATCCTCCTCCCAGGAACTTTGTTCTGAAAGCATGGTTATTCAGGCTTGAAGTTCCCAATTTAAACCATGTATTGTGCTAGTTGTGACATGCAACCTGGAAGGAATCCTAGGCACAGCTGAGACTTTTCATCATCAGACCTAATCACTGGGGTCAAGCCACTCATTCTAATTGGTTGGAGCAGCCAATAATTTCCGACTCCAATAATCTCATTTAGCACTTTCTCATATAGTCATCCCTCCCCTGTATTTATGATGTTTGTTACTGCTGCCTGCTACTATGCATTCCAGGAACCCTTTGTTCTCCATCTTTCTCCCCCCACATAACTTAATTTTGGAAGCTAAGAATCAGAAATATTTTCCCTGGGTTACAGTTCAGCAGAGCTTTCCCTGAGTTCAAAAGCAAGGTGGAGATAGCTTGCATATTAATAAGCCATTATTGCTGCTGGTTTCTTGGTATTTTCTTCCAGTTTCCCTTTAAAATATTCCCACTTTCAAAGAAGGGGATGTTTTGAGTTTCTCAGAGGAGACTTCATAACATCCTAGTGCATGCTTTTGGATTGTAGCTGTCATGTTGGTGGTTCCTGTTTCCGACTGCAGTCTTCCCCCCCCCTTGCTGTCCAGTCATAGCTGATTTATGACAACCCCCTGGGGTTTTAAAGGCAAGAGATGTTCAGAGGTGTTTTGCCATTGCCAGTCTCCATCGCGTCCCTGGTATTCTTTGGTGGGACCCCTTCTGAATTTGGACCAGGGCTGACCCTGTGTTTCCAAGATCTGATGAAATCTGACTGGCCTGAGCTATCCGGGTCAGGGCAAATGCAGTAGCGCCAGTCAAAAGGCATAGAAAAGACTATTAGTTCAGTGGCTTGATGAACACGTGGACAGAACATTAATTTATATACTTTATTTATACCCACCCTCTGTAGCGCCAGTCAAAAGGCATAGAAAAGACCATTAGTTCAGTGGCTTGATGAACATGTGGACAGAACATTAATTTATGTACTTTATTTATACCCAGCCTCTTCCTCAGTGGGGACCAAATTGGCTTACATTGTTTTCTCCTCCTCCGTTTTACCCTCACAACAACCCTGCTGAGCATGTGTGACTGGCCCAAGATCACCCCAACCTGTTTCCATGGCAGAATGGTTATTCGAGACTGGGTCTCCCAGATCCTAGTCTGACACCATAAATCTGTGCTGGTTCTACACCGTAGTGGAATTCTACACTGCAGCCATACAAGTAGATGAAGGGCGTCTGACACCATAAATCTGTGCTGGTTCTATATCGTAGTGGAATTCTACACTGCATGCCAACTCAGCCATACAAGTAGATGAAGGGTGGCTGTCTGCCTCAGAAACAGCTGGATTTTGAGGTGCTTTTTTCTTGCAAGAGAGAGAGAGAGGTAGAGACAGAGAGGGCAGTAGCAAATAGTGAAGGAGTTTTGCTTTTAAATTTCCTGCATGTTATCACAAACTAGGTCCTCTGCAAGAACGATGAGTTTGGGTGCAGAGTGGAAAATTTTCCATGTGTGCATGGTAGCTCCTTTCTTTAGTATTCTTTTCTCCCACGTGTGAATCTCAGCTGGCCCCCAATCCAGAAATAGTCAGATGCAACGCTATGTGTGTAGATAGTAGCTTTAGAATTGTGGGGATGCTCTTCAGACCTGCATTGCATGACAGAGTGGCATATTGGCAACCAGGCTTTGCAGAGGCGAAATCTAATAGCAAGATGTCAAGGCTGAGCCTGCCTTGTTGCAGTAAGCAAGCTTAACATGGGTTTGGTTTAGGTCACTCCCCAGCAACACACACCATAAAGCAAAAAAAAAACAACCCAACAAAAACCTTTACTGATGAAATTCAAGAAAAGATTTTAAAACGTTACATATAGTTCAGTGGCAGCCAAATGCCCAGAAATATAACAAAGCTAAACCAGCTAACTACTTACTCAATTCTTATGCCAGAGATGTTGGGTTTTTTATAGCTAAAACAGGGTGTTCCAGAGCATACAAGGAAAGCAAGAAATGCAAAGGGGGGTGTTCCCCTTCCATCATAGGCTATACTTTATAGAAAAAGCTGGCCGCAACCTCTTGACCTTCCCCAGCCTATCGCAGGGTTGTTCCATGGAACATTTTGAACAGGAGCACACTCTGCCCTCCCTTACCAGATTTTCAGCTGAACTGTGACCTAATTAACAGACCTGGGAGATGACCTTGGCTAGTAACCATGGATCTGGGTGGGTTGGGGTAGCTAACACCTGCAGACAGAGTACAGTGAAATGAAAGTTTAGGTGGAATTTTCCTTTAAGATGGCTTCTCTCTTGTTGCAAGTCTTCAGCATTTTTAAGAGAATTTCACTGTGTAGCAGGTCAGTTAAGGAATCTCAGTCTATACCTTTTAATGGCAGCTTGTTTATAATGAATTAAATGCAAACTTGTTGAATTGTAACCCAAATAATAATACTGAAATCTGCATTGTGATACTAAAAGAAACAGTAATGTTTACGTCATTTTTGGTATTTTTATTAAATATTTTTACTAAACAGGGTAGTTTTAATTGACTGCATTACTTGGTTATATCAATCTTATATTTGTAAGAGCGCTTTGAACACTTAAGCATAGCGGTTGTGCTTGTATATAAAAAGTGTGTTTGACACTGAATCTCATCTTATGAAATCTGTATTTATCTACAGCGGTTCGAGCCTGTAGTGCACAAAAACATTCCTTCTGTGAATGAAAAACTGAAGGTCATCAAACACCTAGTAAGGTTAGTTAACACTTCTTGCAAGCAGTACCTAAAAATACCTTTTGAAGAATGTGTGTGTGTGTATTAAAATGTGTGTCTGTTTTTTAACATCTGTAGCATCAAGCCATTAAAGTTACCCCATGGAATTCCAACTGAAGAGGAGATGTCTGATTGTTATCTTAACAGTAAAGGAGAGCTAATAATTCGCCGTCGTCTACAACCAGTGGAACAGAAAACCATAGACTCATCGTAACATGCAGTAAATTTGTATAATAAATATAATCTTACACTGAAAACTATGTTAACATTGTTTTCTTTTTTAATTTATTTCATTCACACTCCACCTTTCCCCCCTAATGAGTACAGGAAAGTGGCATATGTTGTTCTACCTTCTGTTTTATTCTGATATCTACCCTGTTACGTAGGATAGGCTGAGACCATGTGACTGGCGCAAGGTCTCCCAGCAAGCTTCCATGACAGAGGAGGGATTTGAACCTGAGCCTCCCAGGTTCTATCTGACACGTTGGCTCTTTGGAAAGCTGATCTTCATATCCTGCAGAGACATTTTCCAAAACTGTTTAGTCAAACATAACTAAAACTAGTCCATAGAAAACAAAAATGTTTCATATGGCATGATTGTTGGTCAGTCTGGATTTGTGTGTAATTCTGGGTTTTTGTTCTGCTGTTGAGAGCACTACTTGCAGCACAAGTTCTTAAATTTTCTATTTTGGGGGAGCTCTTTTTTGGGGAACCTTGACCTAGATAGCCCAGACTAGCCAAATCTCATCAGTTCTTGGAATCTAAGCCGGGTCAGCCCTGGCTAGTATTTGGAAGGGTGACCTCTAAGGAATGCCAGGGGCATAATGCAGAAGCTGGCAACGACAAACCGCCTCTGAAACATCTCATGCCATAAAAACACGTCTAGCTCACCACCTAGTGGTGCATAACACTAAAGAGCTAGAACTTCTGGCTGCCGGACAATCTTAGGTTCTCCTTGCTATACTACACACTGCCATACAATAATTATTTATTGTTATTCTTTTTTAGTGTTTTGTGTGCAGAGGAACCCATTTCTATTGTATAATATTTTAAGACATATTCAGGGCATGGTCTTGCTTCATGCAGACACCTCATTGCTGTCCTCTGAGATCTGAGTGCAACCCAATACTCTTCGGTATTAGCGGACTGTCGTGACTAATCTTCACTTGCAATCTTTCCATACATGAACCCATTGCATTTCCCTAAACTGGCTATTTGTTGTATCTTCCCTCTTATCCTGGCAGGTTATTTTATGGAATTATCTGGAAGAGATAAGTGCTTTATTATGGACCTTTCTAAAGAGGTGCAAGTCAGTGTTACTTGGTAGTTTTGGTTTTGGATGACTCCTTGGAAAATTGGAGTGTGGTGGAGGGTTAAGGGTTTATTAGATGAAGTGATGTATTTGTACTGTCAAGATCTCTATTTGCATTCTTATTGGACTGGATATTGTCTTTTGACCTTCCTAAAGCCCAGTGAAGGAAAGGTGGAATTAAAATTGAAATAAATACACAAACTGCCTTTCAAAGATGCTTGTCTTCAAGATCTTCTCACTGAAGATCTTCTCACTATAAATTTTTGAAGAACACCCATGTTAACATAAGAATATAAGAGACGCCAATG
>NW_015173172.1:108459-120377 GCF_001447785.1 Gekko japonicus | reverse complement strand
ATCAGGCCAAAGGCCCATCCAGTCCAACACTCTGTGTCACACAGTGGCCAGAAATACCAGTGCCATCAGGAGGTCCACCAGTGGGGCCAGGACATTAGAAGCCCTCCCACTGTTGACCCCCCCCCAAGCACCAAGATGACAGAGCATCACTTGCCCCAGAGTCCCTATCTATACCTTGTGGCTAATAGCCACTGATGGACCTCTGCTCCATATGCTTATCTAATTCCCTTTTGAAGCCGTCCATGCTTGTAGCTGCCACCACTTCCTGTGGCAGTGAATTCCAAGTGTTAATCACTCTTTGGGTGAAGAAGTACTTCCTTTTATCCGTTCTAACCCGACCGCTCAGCAATTTCATGGAGTGCCCACGGGTTCTTGTATTGTGAGAAAGGGAGAAAAGTACCTCTTTCTTTACCTGCTCTTTCCCATGCATAATCTTATAAACCTCGATCATGTCACCCCTCAGTCGTCTTTTCTCCAAGCTAAAGAGCCCTAAGCGCTTTAACCTTTCCTCATAGGGAAAGTGTTCCAACCCTTTTATCATTCGAGTTGCCCTTTTCTGCACTTTTTCCAAAGCTATAATATCCTTTTTAAGGTGTGGTGACCAGAATTGCACACAGTATTCCAAATGAGGTCACACCATTGATTTATATAGGGGCATTATGATATTGGCTGATCTGTTTTCAATACCCTTCCTAATAATCCCCAGCATAGCATTGGCCTTCTTTATTGCAGTCACACACTGTCTCGACATTTTCAGTGAGTTATCTACTACAACTCCAAGATCTCTCTCTTGATCTGTCTCTGCCAGTTCAGACCCCATCAATGTGTATTTATATTTAGGATTTTTGGCTCCAATGTGCATCACCTTGCACTTGGCCACATTGAACCCCATTTGCCATGTTGACGCCCACTTGCCCATCTTTGACAGATCCCTTTGGAGTGCCTCACAATCCTCACTGGTTTTCACCACCCTGAACAACTTTGTATCATCCGCAAATTTAGCCACTTCACTGCTTACTCCCAACTCCAAATCATTAATGAACAAGTTAAAAAGCAGTGGACCAAGTACTGATCCCTGCGGTACCCCACTGCTTACCCTCCTCCACTGAGAGAACTGCCCATTTATACTCACTCTCTGTTTTCTATTAATTAGTCAAACTTCCAGAACTTCTCATGAAGTTAGCTGCTGCTGGGTTGTGCACATTTTGTTTCAACACATGTAAAAGTTTATTGTCTTGTTTTAAAGATAATGGTTAGTATTCTCTCCATTTTCATAGCACAGCAAGAAGTTCATCAAAGGATTGTTAAATTAAGGCTTGGATTACAAGTGGCAGGTGGATTACAATCTAAAAATTTGAGGAGGAGGTACAAGTCATACCCATGCTGGTGATGCTGTAAAATATCTGTAATGACTCAGCAAAGAACTTGTGGTGGGGTGAAACCTAGCTGAAGTCTTCAGCTCATAGCACTCAAAAACAGAAAAGTAAAAAAACTATTGAAGACTGAAAATGAAAGCAAGTGTCAGTTTAAAATGCTCTAAAGGGCCATGGATGAGGCATTGGAGTATCTTTTCTTAACTAGTCTTCCTCTTTAGGACGGAGGAAAAAGCAGCTGTGTTAGGACAGGATGGAAGTTACAGAATTCTGTCTTGTAAACAGATTTCTTTCCCAGCATTAGATCTCGGGTTCATCCAGTTAAATACCATTTAGAGTTGACAAAAGTTAGTACTTTGCATAATTCTGTAAACTCATGTTAGCGATTCATTACCATGTGATGTTGAAGCACATTAGTATAGGTGGATTTTAAAGTGAATGGGCAAATGTGTGGGAGGAGAGAGATCTCTGCCACATAAGCAGAAATAAAACAATTGTGCTATCAGTCTGAAATTTGGCAAACCACTTGTTAACTTTTTTCACATCTGTTTGTCTGGTTTCAGTCCGTAGACAGGAAGACCACAGCAGATTGACAGTCTTTATTTTCTTGCAGTTATGCATTATTTTACATTGGATGTATATGGATAGTCAGTTTGTGGATGAACTGGTAATTTGCAAGCACAAAAACAAAGTTACGCGGAAAATAATGTTTATTTACATTCTTTTAAACAGACAACATTTATTTCCTCCAATATAGTAAGAATGCCAAGTGATCTGCCTAGAATAGTGACATAAAAACAATTCAGAGGTTTGATGGACTGGGTCATCTCTGCCATATTATTTCTGTCCTATCTAGCATAGTGGATGAGACAATCTTAAATGCATGTCTTGTATGTTGTTTCAACAGTCTTTAGAAAACTCTACATGATGGTGAGTATTGTCCACATATACTAGAAGGGTTACTAATTGTATAATCCTTTACGAAGTTACTCCAGACGAAGTCCATTGCAGTCGACTGATTTTGACTGGATGAATTATGCATAGGAGTGCACAGAAAGGCTGTCGCTAGTGAGCTGGAAGCAGAGGCGAAATTTTAAACAAGATTCCTGCGTCACAACTTGGTCTGTCTAAGCCATTAGCTCCTAATCTTAATAAAAATTGTGAATCTCTTCAAGCAAGCAGAATTATATTTTATAGATAATATAAAAATTAAGTTTTACTGAAAGAGTTTGTTGTAAATTACTACTTAAAGGTAGTCAAATAAGAGATTAAGCCCTTGATTAATATCCTTGTTTCTTGAAAAACTGGGCTCTGGTAGCAACATCATTGGCATAATCATTCCCTGTTGTGCCAATATCCATTCTGTCATAGGTTTGGATATTACGAAGTCCTGCATTATAGGCTGAAATTCCACCTAGAAATACAGTAAAACAAAAAACTGTATTGAAAGTATTTTTTAATACCACCACCGCGTTGCCATTTTTGGCGATGTGAACTGGCCTTGGGAATGGAGAACAGACAGAGTGCAGACTGATCAAGAAGAGACAGTAGTGCCTTCTGAAACATTGCATCGGAGTCCCCGTCTTGGATGATACATTGTTGTGAGCACCGATTTTAAATGTAAAATGTAATTTGATTGTTTTACCTGGTTTTATTGTTATGTATGGCATTTGCCTCTTGTTAGCCGCCCTGAGCCCATGTGGAAGGGCGGGATATAAGTCTAATAAATAAATATACATATCCTAGGAGCTGCGGTGGCTCAAGTGGTTAAGACGCTGAACTGCAGGCTGTGGGAGGTCAGTAGTTCAGCAGTTCGAGACCCAGGTGCCGCAAGACAGAGTGAGCTCCCGTCTCTAGTTCCAGCTCCTGCCAACCTAGCGGTTCGAAAGCAAGAAATTGCAAGTAGATAAATAGGTTCCGCTTCGGTGGGAAGGTAACAGCGTTCCGTGCGCCTTGGTGCTTAGTCATGCCGACCACATGACCATGGAAACATCTTCGCACAGCGCTGGCTCTTTGGCTTTGAAACGGAGATGAGCACCGCAACCCTAGAGTCGGATTCGACTGGCTTTCGAGCAAGGGAACCTTTACCTTTATACATATCCTATTTGTTTAATAAAAGTAATTTGAATTAATAGATTAATCAACCATCTGAACACTTCTACTTCTGAGAAATGGAGATAGTTAAGCAGTACAATCAGAACACAGAAGGCCCATTTTAAAGGTGGTGTTTTGCACTATACATTGCATCAAACTGTGTAGATTTCTGCTCATACAATTAAGCTTTATCATACCTGCCTTCCTGCTGCAGCCACATGTACCCTCCACCCAACTGGTGGATCCTCCTTGACAGTCTGGGATGTGGCCCAGGGAAAGTAAGCAAGGGCCTGAGGATCCTTGTAAACCCCAAGTTACTTTGGAGCTTGTAATTTCATACCTTTGAGCTGCTGTTCCTTGGTCCACTGTGGAAACTTCTTAGCAACACCGTCTATCATGTCCCGTAGAATGTTGGCACCCTGAGTAATATGTGCCTCACTATCCCACGTGCCTTCTATTTTATGGTATCTTTTATCAACCTAGAAGAAACATTAACACATTTCACTACTATTGCAAAGGTTATTATTTTATACCAGGCTATCAGTGTACATCACTTTATCAAGTGATAAAAAATACAAGTTTCTGATGAGAGGAGATTACAAAGATTGAAGATTAGGAGATTACAAAGAGAACCAAGTGAAGCAAGGTAATAAGTGAAGAATGTGAACTTGCATTTACATCAAGTTTTGACTTGATTTGGGATAATTTGTCCCTTAAAATTACAGAGTATAGGACCATTATTTGGAATAGGTGAGTAGTGGGCCTCATGGTCTACATTCTTTTCCTCTTATTTAAAGTCTTTACCTGCATCAAGCCAAATCCGTTTCCATGGTCACCCCAGCCATTGTCCAGGATGGTTCCAGCATGAGATTCTCGAGATACTATACCTGCGATCACAGCTCCATCAATGCCTGTTCTTTCACTGACATGCTTAATTATTGTTTTGTACTTCTCCATATGTTTTAAGTCTTTGGCTGCAATCGTTTCTGAAGCTTGGACTCCTGGTGCAAAAAGTAATATTTTAAACATCCATTTAAATTGCGTATAAAGTGACCTTTCAAGCCCAAATCAAGCTTTAGATATCCATAAAGAACTAGCTTTCCCAAAGCGAGGGAGTACATCCTAGTCAAGACAGATGGTAATGTGGGACTTGGGTGAATACTGAAGAAACATCAACAATGGCTGTCCACATGGAAGTCTGTTTCTGCAGCTGGTCCTGTCTTACTGCATTGATAACCCTCAAAGGAGGAACATTAGCAGAAGGCTGTCTGAAGAATGTAGTTGGTGTGTGTGGGACTATAGTGGGAGATATATGTATGAGGGCCCCGGCCTCTAAAGTGCCTTCAAGGTAATAACTAATGCTTTGAGTTAGACATTTAATTGAACAAAGGTGCTCCTAGCAACAGCACTGACCCCTTTTCCATTGACGATTGTTGCAATCTTAACCTTCATCTAATACAGAGAGCTTGACCCCATCTAAGGCTGGAAACTTGGTAATAGCTAAACAATCTGCCTTTCCCATCAGCATCACATCCATCTTGTCTGGATTAAGCTTCAGTTTGTTTTCCCTCATCCACTTGGCTACAGCCTCAAGACAATGGCCCAGGTCTTTCACAGCTGCTTCTGGTGACTTAGATAATGAGTTCTAAAGTTGGACACCACCTGCATATTGGTGACATCCCACTCTGAAGCTCCTGATGATCTCAACCAAAGGTTTTACACACAGGTTAAAGACCACTAGGGAGAAAATGGACCTTTGGGACCACTACATCCAGTAGTTCCTAACTAGCGGATTCTGCCTCTCTTAAGAACTCTTTGTTTTCTTGTCAACAAGGGGAAAAAAAGAATAAAGAAGAGAAGAGATTGGATTTATACCCTGCCCTTCACTACTCAAAGGAGTCTCAGAGCGTCTTACAAACTCCTTTCCCTTCCCCTCCCCACAACGGACACCCTGTGAGATAGGTGGGGCTGAGAGAGCTCTTGACAGAAACTGCTCTTTTTCAAGAACAGCTCTTATCAGAACTATGGCTTGCCCAAGGTCATCCAGCCAGGTGCAGGTGGAGGAGTGGGGAATCAAACCCAGTTCTCCCAGATTAGAGTCCGCGCACTTAACCACTACACCAAACTGGCTCTGAAACCAGCAGAGGGTTGTTATTTTTAACCCGAACATTGATTGTAATTAATAAGGTGGTATTGGTTATTAGACTACACTCTGGTATCCACAACAAGCAGGTGGTTCCCTGTATAGCTGCAGCTGTTAAGTTTCTGTGAAGTAAGTAATCGTGTTCTTGATAAACTGAATTATGTAAAAATGGTTCGGTTTCTCCTTTCACTGATATTTCCCCACAATTTGAATTACTTGTTAGTGTTTTCCCAACTGTAATATTTTTTCAGACCGAGTGTGGAAGTAGGCATTGGCTTATATCCGAGTCTCCTGTTCTGTTTGCAGAAGACAGTTCTGCCTGCAGAATGGGGGCGCTTTCAGTAATTCCTCTACACACATACATCCTTCCACTGAGCCACCTGACCCACAATGAGCTGTTACTGGGGGTTCCACTGGATTTTGGGGACACAGAAGGCTGCTGTGGGCAGTAGCAGGTGGTAAGTTCCCCTTCATTTAGTGCAGTGCCATGTGTGCTAGATATGATTCACCCTCAACTCTATAGACAACTGTAAGGCCATAAATCAGCGATAGACAACTTACCACCATAATTCAGGCCTTCTGCTCTTGCAACCCCAAGAGAAGCCCCAGTAGTTTCAACATTCATTATGTTGCCATAACAAGACCCTGCCAGGAATAAGTTCAATTATTTTATTTATCGATCTTGCTTTTTCAATAAAAGCACAACAGAGAAAACAAACACCCCCATACATTAAACATAACAATTAAGAAAACAAACGAGGAAGTGGGCTGCCACTAGTGACATGGAGGGAAGCTCTTCCAGCAATCTGTGGCTGGCAGGTCATTGAGCAAAGGTGTTGCTAGTCAGCCTCCGCTGGGATGAGACCACCAGAGGCTGTACCAGATTCACTTTCCACAACTGTGGGGCCTCAGATGGGGAGTGAAGAGGGCCGAATCTTCAACTGGGTCCACCTTCTCCTGTGAGGGCTTTCCCACCCTTCTCTTGGAGCCTGAGCTAGCTTCATGGAAAGAGCAGTACCCCAACCACATCCTTCTTGGTTCTGAGCTGGAGCTATTTAAGCTTCTCACAGTGCCTGCAAGTCTCTCCCCTTTCATCTGCTTTGTGGGCAGGGCCAGCTCACCCGCTTGGTGAACTAGGCATTCGCCTAGAGTGCCGGGCCCTGGATGGGGTGGGCGGCAGGCCCTGGATGGGGCGCCGAAGTTCGCCCCCCCAAAAAAGCCCGCGTACCGCCAAAGTGCACCACCGAAGCACGCTGCCATTCGCCTCCCCTGCTCCGCTGCTGAAGCAGCCGTGTCCCCAGCTAGCCAGCCCCACATCCCCGAGCGCCGCCGGCTGCCACAGCAGCTTCCCTACAGCCGGGCAGGGGAAAGGCCGTCTGGCCCTTCTGGGCGACTTATCTGCGGCGGGGTGGTTGTGGCTGCGGCGGGTCAGGGCTGGAGGAGGAGGCTGCCACTGCTGGGAGCCCCCCAGCAGCAGCAGCGGTGAAGACAGGAAGGCGGTGAAGGTAGGCAGGAAGGAGAAAACAAGCGCCCAGCCCAGCAAGGCCAGTGAGTGCGGTGGCGGTGGCAGCGGAGGGAGGGAGGGCATGGGCGTGCGAGGACGGACCCCCTGGGAGACCCCCTTCTCCAATCCCCCCTGTCCAACATGGCGCCAACATGGCCGGAGGCGCAGAGGAGATGCGGCATCCCCCTTGCCTCCTGCACAGCCCCCCTCCCATGCGCGCCATACGCTGGCATCCGAGCCGGGGGGGAGGAGAAAAAGGTGTTACAGCGGGAGGAAGGCGCGAGGAGGGGCTCAGCGCTACTGCAACTCGTGCTGCTGCAACTTTCGGGAAGCTTTGTTTCCCTCCCCCCCCACATGTTTTGAGGCCCCACCGGGAGGTTGGCATCTGCGCCTTGCCTAGGGCGCAGAAACACCTCGGGCCAGCCCTGTTTGTGGGGAGCCAACCAATGTCAGGTTTTGCCTCCCATCCCTGGGAAAAGCTAAGGAATGGTCTGTGTCCCCTTGTGGCCAACTTTTCCTTCCCCTCTTTCATGGCCTGACCCCAGCAGAGTGCCATGGGGCTTTGGAGGCATGGCTTTGTTTTCTGGTCTCTCAGGTCTTGAAGCCACACCCACTTCTGCAGCCCTCTGGAAGTATGGCCCTGCACTTTCAGTGACCACAGCAACACTTGCCTCTGGATCCATATGTCCCCTTCCCATCCCCACAGAGGGGCTGTGTACCCAACCCTCCTGCCCCACTTTTGCAGTGGTTGCAGAACCGGTGTCAGAGCCCCCATCCAGCTTCAACTCCGGGAGAAGCAACAAACTACATTCTGATCTTGGACTGGTCCTGGATTCAGAGGCTGGCTCATTTGAAGGCACAAGCTGGGGGACAAGCCAAGAGGCGTTTGGCTCATGCCTCTGGCCATGCCTGGCCCTTACACCTGCAGGCAGGAAGCAGACAAAACAACCACAGAAGAAATGTGGAGCTGGCAAGGTATTCCTCAACAACAGTTTCTCTCCCTGCCTCCAATTATTAGAAAAGTCAAATAATAATATATGATACTTCCATAGAATGGAATTTTGCTTTACTAGTGTTTGGCCATACTTTTACGAAAACTGACTGAGTGTTCTAATCTGTATAAGGCTGGTGTTCACACTTCTTTTACCAGTACATAGAATGTGAAGTGACAATTGAGAAATATACTTTTCAAGACGGTTTCTTAATTTGAAGTAAAATATTGGGACTACCGTAATTCACATACTGTGATGTGCACCATAAGAGAAACTGATCCCTATCATATTGCTAAGCTGCTTCTTACTTTTAAGGGGGATGTAATATGCTTACATCTTAAGGAGATGAGAAAGAACACTTGCTAATTAAGTTATGAAACATTAATGTGCAGCATACCTGAACATGTTCCTTCAGTTCTGTAAAGAAGACAAGAAATCAAAGAGCCAAACAAATACCTGCCATGGTTCCTTGTTGTTGCTGGTCTCCTTCAGTGCTGTAAGTATGAAAGAAAAGGACAATTTGATTTCTAGTTTCACTTTTAAAATGAGTTTCATTATTGGTTGTCGGCTATTGGCTTACTGCTGTGTTGGGTGGGGAATTTAGAAAGTTGCACAATACCAGGCTATAGCCAGCTTCAGATCTTCTCATATCCTGTCTGGAAATTTTTTCACCAGGCTGAACTTCTGCCTAAAGAACTGTGGATTTTTTAAAAAAATCTCACCACAAGAGGGAACTAAATGTAATACTGTGTTCTAATGTTACAATTGACTCAAACCTACAGAAAGTAGACTAATGAAGCAAATATTGTCAAGTATTAGCAAAGGAAAGCTCAATTTTAGGTTAAGCTGCAAAAGTGGTCCTTTCTTCCCTATCCTTCAGGCTCTTCGATATCCCTGATGAATCAGGGAAGAAGCGAAGTAGTGGCTCATTTTGTTGTCGATGAATTCTTAGTGCCTGATGGAGAACTTTAATTATTAAGGCCAGAAGCATCGCCTACTTACAATGAATGCCTTTCTGGAATAAATGAAGAACTTGTGAGGAAAAAAAGATTTACTAATGATGTTATGTAGATTATATTAAATTCAACCATAAATGAATGTTAATTATGAACTTCAAGTGTTGGGTTTTGGGTTTTTTTTATTATATTAAAGATGTTAGTCCATAATCCCTTTTGGGAGAACTTGTGAAGAATGAATTCCAATACATTCCAATCCAATTCCAATCCCAAAGAAGGGCAATACCAAGGAATGTTCAAACTATCGCACAATTGCACTCACATCACACGCTAGCAAGGTCATGCTCAAGATCCTACAAGCTAGGCTTCAACAGTACGTGGATAGAGAACTGCCAGAAGTACAAGCTGGGTTTCGAAGAGGTAGAGGAACTAGAGATCAAATTGCCGACATTCGCTGGATTATGGAGAAAGCAAGGGAGTACCAAAAAAACATCTACTTCTGCTTCCTTGACTATGCTAAAGCCATTGACTGTGTGGATCACAACAAACTATGGCAGGTCCTTAAAGAGATGGGAGTACCAGACCACCTCACATGTCTCTTGAGAAACCTGTATAAGGGTCAAGAAGCGACAGTTAGAACTGGATATGGAACAACTGATTGGTTTAGCATAGGAAAAGGAGTACGACAAGGATGGATATTGTCACCTTGCTTATTTAATTTATATGCAGAGCACATCATGCGAAATGCTGGCCTGGATGAATCACAAGCGGGAATTAAGATTGCTGGGAGAAAGATCAACCACCTCAGATATGCAGACGATACCACTCTAATGGCAAAAAATGAAGAGGACCTAAAGAGCCTCTTGCTCAGGGTAAAAGAGGAGAGTGCAAAAGTGGGCTTGAAGCTCAACATCAAAAAAACTAAGATCATGGCATCCGGCCCCATCCCTCTTTGGCAAATAGAAGGGGAAGTCGTCAAAGTAGTGACAGACTTCATGTTCCTGGGATCCCAGATCACCGCAGACTGTGACTGCAGCCATGAAATTAAAAGACGCCTGCTCCTTGGGAGGAAAGCGATGTCGAACCTAAACAGCATGATAAAAAGTAGAGACATCACCCTGCCAACAAAAGTCCGCATGGTCAAAGCAATGGTATTCCCAGTAGTCACGTATGGCTGCGAGAGTTGGACTATCATGGAGGAGACTCTTGAGAGTCCCTTGGACTGCAAGAAGAACAAATCAGTCAATCCTCAAAGAAATCAACCCTGACTGTTCCCTGGAAGGCCAGATAATGAAACTGAAGCTCAAATACTTTGGCCACCAAATGAGAAGGGAGCACTCACTGGAGAAGACCCTGATGCTGGGAAAGATTGAAGGTCAAAGAAGACGGGGACGGCAAAGGATGAGATGGTTAGACAGTGTCATAGATGCAACGAACATGAAATTGAGTAAACTTCAGGGGACAGCGGAAGACAGGAGAGCCTGGCGTGATCTGGTCAATGGGGTCGCGAAGAGTCGGACTCGACTGTGCGACTGAACAACAAAAGTGAAGAATGGTGGGTGATGACTCTCCCCTGCTGCTGTTTTTCTGATGCCAGTTACCTATCACAGCTGCTATTTATTTGCTCATGGACTAAAATATACAGGTTCTTGTATGCTCCCCCCCCATAATTGGCAGTGTACTGGAGAAAGAGCAGTGAGGAAAGGGTTAAGCCCTGCTCTCATATGCTACAGCTCCAATCCAGCCCCTGCTAGGAGGCTGAAGTTGGTTCCTTATTCGCAGTTCCTTATTCAGTCCTTATTTGTTACTTATTCATGAATTCATCCAGAATTCGTCCAGCAGCTGGCACAAGAACCGTGCTTTGGACCAGGAACCAGGAAATATCTTCTTGAAGGGGAGAGTCCCCTGAATGTGGGGGTATATTATATGTGGTGTTCCAGACCTTATTTTGGGGTTCAGAGCTTTCCAACTCTCTTTCCAACTCTCCTCACTGTTTCTGGATGAATTCATGAATTCTGAGCCTGCCTCTTCTTCCCTTCCAGCAGCACAAGGAGAGGAAGCCACAAAGACCTTTCAGCATCTTCTCCTTTAGCAGAAGTACCTGCTGAGTGAAAAGTGGCGCTGCACATGCTGGCAGCTACCATGCAAAGTATTATTTCTGGGTCTCTGCAAATGGAAAGGAATAGTCACAGTGGGTGCTGCTTGCCCCTTCAGATGGAGATCCTTGGGCAGTTCACGACTATCTCTATGGCCAGGCCTTCTTTTTTTTTAAAACCCCCGGAAGGGTATTTTTATTTTTTCAATAAAACTACAAACTATAAAGAAAAATATAGGAGGGGAAACTACAACTATGGAGAAAGAAAAGGTACCCACACTAACTAAAAACCCAAGAGTGGGAGACCCCCTTCATGTTAAACTAAATATTAGTATTAAAAGTGTTAGTAAAACAATATACTTGTAGAGTTCTTGTTTTTCACATTTTCTGTATTAGTAAATTAGTTATTATGAGAGAACTTTCTGAGCATCTTCTTTACTTCAAAGAGCCATTTATCAGAGTCCTTCTGCCCTTACTTCGGCTTTCTGTCTCTAAAATCATATACAGTTTTCATTGCTCCTGCACCCGCTTCTGCTGCACAGTCCTCATCTGTTCCCGAGGCAGCTGAGTCACTTGACTTAGTTTCTTCCTCCTTAGATTCTTCCCCCGATCCCAGCTGACGTCTCAAAAATTCTTTGGCTTTGAAGATGGAGTCTATCTTCTCCCTTCTATCGTTGATTTTAAAGATGACACCTTCAGGGATCCCCCACCTGTACTGTACTCCGTTTGTTTGAAGGAAAGAAATTAAATCCTTGTAGCTC
>NW_015173172.1:86872-108180 GCF_001447785.1 Gekko japonicus | reverse complement strand
TCAAATCTTCTTTTTCTGTCTCAGGAACCCCCTGGAACCTGAGAATCATATTAGCCTTTTCCATTTGCAGCTGCAACAAACGATTTTCTTGGAGATTTTGTTTCGTTTCAACTTCACCCATTCTTTTCTTCGTCTTCTTGCTTGAGGTGTCCATCTCTGTAACTTTCTCAGCCACCAGCTCTACTTTTTTTCCCATTTCTGCCAACTGACGCTGTTGTAAAGCGAAGTTTTGATTTAACGAGGTCAGTTGCTGGTTAATACCATCGAGCTGATTCATCACTGGCTTGAGCATATCCACTAACAGCTTCATGATGTCAGTTCCCTCGTTGGGCCTTGGACTCTGACTACCAGGCTTCGCTTTAAACTTTCCTCAAGGCGCCGCCATTTTTCAACTTTGTTTACACTTTCAAACCGTTTCTCCCAGGCTCGAAGTGTCAGTATTAGGCGGTGTAAGCCCACAGCAGACCAAACATGGGTGCAAGGATATCCAATAAAGACTGGAGTCTCTCAGGCTTATGTAAAAATAATATACAGTTTATTATACAAGCCTCTCACCAAATCTTTATACTGAGCGACGTAATGCTCCGCTGAGACTCGCATTCCAAGAAGGAATGAATACTACAGTTCCTCACTGAATATATACAACCACTGGCCAATCACAGCCAATGCTGAGTCACTGTGACTCAGTGCTAATTAGCTCTAGCAACACCAGCTGGAACTAGTTTGAGCCAGCTCCTGTAACACTTAGAGCTGTCAGTTAGATGCCTATGATCTACAGCATGACTTAACTATAACATGGAATACTGACATGAAGCAATCGTCAATTTGCTTTTTGCACGCAAGTAAGACTCTCAAAATACACACACTGTCTTTTTCCTCCCACTCCCCCTTCGCTGTGATTTATCTGTCCATGCGCTTCAGAGGCGTCCCTCTTTGCGCTCCGCTTTTCCCAGGGGGGGTGTGCCGTTTATCAAAGTTCGTTTACTTAGAACTCACGTTCATTGTTGGTCATCTTGCTGACCTCGCTTACATCAATCGTTCTGCTCGGCCTCCCCCGCTTGTCCCGGTCGGGTTAGTTTGTGCCCTAAGGCCACTCATCGGCAGGACCGTCAGAGCAGAGGGAAGCCTCGATTCTCCAGTAGAAAGCCGTCAAAGAGGTGGCACTCCTCCATGCTGTGTGCTAATTGCCTCCCCAAGCTCTGGGGAGAGTGACTGCCATTGCCAATCCATAGACCAGAAGTCTCTATGGCCAGGCCTTTATGGTGGTGACTGACCACAAACCCCTCTTGGGCCTGCTCGCCCCAGACCACCAGGCCCTGCAGATGCTGTCCCCCAGGGTGCTGCGCTGGTCCATCTTCCTGGCAGGGTACCAATACAAGCTCATCCACCACCCCAGCAAAGCGATGGGCCACACCGGTGCTCTGAGTCACCTCCCATTGCCTTCCTCTGATCCTGACCCGGCCCCGGCTCACCACATCGCCCTGCTGGAGACCCTGCCTGACCAGCTGGTCTGGGTAGCAAAGGTGTTGTGTCACATGGCCAAGGATCGCCTCCTCTCCCGGGTCCTGGACTGGGTGGGGAGGGGGTGGTTCACGGCATTCTCGTCTCGTAGGGACGAGTTGTCCTCCCACAAGGGGTGCCTACTGTGGGGCAGTTGGGTAGTGGTACCCAAACCACTGCAAAACAGAGTACTCATCGCCCTACATGAGAACCACCCGGGAATAGTCAGGATGAAAGCCCTGGCCAGGAGCTAAGTGTGGTGGCCGGGGTTGGACAAGGAAATCAAACAGAAAGTGAAGCATTGCCAGAAATGTCAGGAGCCAAGACCAGAGCCACCGAAAGCCCCGGTGTGGCCATGGGAGTCATCCCACAAGCCTTGGGCATGACTACATTTGGACTTTGCAGGCCTTTTTCAGGGACATCTTCTTTATATTAGTAGATGCTTACACTAAGTGGCTGGAAGTGGTGCCAGTCCCGTCCACGTCTTCCCGCTCAGCCATCTGTGCAATGTGGCAGATTTTTTACCTCCCATGGTATCCCTGACACCTTGGTATCTGACAATGGCACAGCCTTCACCTCCACGGAGTTTCAGGAGTTTGTGCAATACTATGACATAAGAAACATACGCTCCACTCTGTTTTACCTGGCAACTAATGGCCAGGCAGTGCGCATGGTCAGAACCACGAAAGAGGCCCTGTGCCACATGGATCAGGGGGACTGGGACTACAAGCTGGCTGCCTTCCTATTCAGCCAGCGCACAACCCCCCACACCACCACCATGTCATGCCTGTACCCGACCCGGTGCCTGGGAGCTCTGAAACTGAGGACTCCGTGCCTTTAACATCATCAGAAGCATGAGAGTCCTCCCCTAAATGCCGAGGAGGATGAACACCAAACCCCAGGACAGTTTGCCCCTGAAGCCGATCGGGCAATGCCTGGCCCCAGCAACACGCCACCCGATTCTCTGACTGGCTGAGGAATCAGAGACGCCGGAATTTGTCAACCAGGCGCAAGGAGGCACGCTTGCGGTTGGCGATCATTAAACCCAGATTACTAACAGAATCAAGGACTTCGAGAAGCCGTGCTAATGAGATAACGACCCAGCATGCTATTTGAACAGATCGCTGGCTGCTAGCAAACTGTGCTGGCAAACTTGTCCATTGGGAATAGTTACAAGAATGGTCATAGTAATAAGACCAATGAAAAAAGGAAAAAGAACGGTGACAATTTAGCGCTTGGTAATATATTCATAAGGAGCTGCAGTGGCTCAAGTGGTTAAGACGCTGAACTGCAGGCTGTGAAAGGTCAGTAGGTCAGCAGTTCGAGACCCGGTGACGCATGATGGAGTGAGCTCCCATCTCTAGTTCCAGCTCCTGCCAACCTAGCAGTTCAAAAGCAAGAAATTGCAAGTAGATAAATAGGTACCTCTTCGGTGGGAAGGTATCAGCGTTCCGTGCGCCTTGGTGTTTAGTCATGCCGCCCACATGACCATGGAAACATCTTCGGACAGCGCTGGCTCTTCGGCTTTGAAATGGAGATGAGCACCACAACCCTGGAGTCGGACTTGACTAGCTTTCGAGCAAGGGAACCTTTACGTTTTTACCTTGTGAAGTTCCACAGTGGGACAGCAAATCATCCAAAGTCAAAAAAAGGGTGAGAGAGACGCTTCTTGCCTTTCCTGGAAGTAATCCTGACTGAGTAGACATCAATAGAGTTCTGAGTAGTCCTTCTTAAGATTGCTTTCTAAGAGAAGCTTAATTTTTTCACTGTTTGCCAACTTAGCCTGGAGAAAAAAAGTCTGGTCCATTTAATAGAAGTTCCACATGTGGAAACTGGTAGTTGAAGTCTTCATGGCATGGAGGTAAATAACATTTAATTAAGTCTCTAGTAAAAAGACAGCACGTTTTTCTCCTGGCTACTTGGCAACCACATATTGATTGTTTTGGAAACAGAGGATGTATTCTGAAGCCAGTGTGACTTCTCTGGATAAGTAATGCTGTAACAGACTGACTACTAAGATATTCTTTAAGAAAGGAGGCTGTGTCATAAGTTGAAAGTCTGCGCTTGGAACTGAAGTTCTTGATAGCAATGCTGACAAGAGCAGGGTATAAATATTAAAATAAATATATACCACGTATTTGGGGCCTACTCCTTCAATGCCTTGAAAGGTTGCTACTGTGGGATGCGGGTTCCTAAGTTCAGCAGTTAGTTAATTTGACTGTCTGCTTTATTTATTCATTTATTGACAAATTTTATACCCCACCTTACTGCGCAATCAGGGACACCAAGGCAGTTGACAAAACAGCACAATAAAAATGCATCATAAAACAAATGCAAAACCGGAGATAAAATACATATATGAAACACAAGACATCAACATTAAAAATACAACTTTTTAAAAACCTTTCCTGTTTGTGGTTTGGTCACTAAGCATGATTCCAGTGTCCAGCAACATGCTGATCATTTACAGTCTCATCAGATTTTTTGGAGTGCACTCAGACCAGCCAGTATAGAAAGTTCTCATGCCAACTTGACGGTTGTTTTCTACCTGTACGTATTTGGGTAGAAAATCCTTCTTTTGTGATTCCGAATTAAGAGCATGACTACATGTCCATGCAGACTGTACCAATAGCCCTGTTTTGGTTTTCCTACAACTGGGGTGCCCAAACTTTTTAAGCCTAAAGGCGCCTTTGGAATTTGTGGCGAGCACAAACAAAATGGCTGTTGCAAGAGGCGGAGAGAGCCACAAACTGGCAGGGTGTGAGGTTATGCATAACTCTAATAATAACTCTTCAGCATTTCAGGCAGAAGCTCTGCTTAACAAAGATGCCCTATTTTAAAAACACAAAGTATTCATTTTCTTGCTTACACCCAGCTTGCTTTCAGGCATGCAATGAAGATTATTGTGCTGTGGTGAGAGCTCCTGCCTAAGCAATTTTTGTCTGTTTTTGACCATCAGTTCTCCAATGGCCAATAAGAACCTTTGCTGGGCAACAGCTCCACCTGGAGCTGGCCACTTTCTAAAGACATTTCATGGACACCTGGAAAGGCGTCAGCAGCCTGCCTGGCTCCCAAGGTCACTATGTTGGGTACCCTGGCACTATACTAATATTGCTTTGGAAGAGGAATTTGAAGAATGGAGCAGGAGACCTTATACTTTTGCCTTCAAATATACATCTGGATCCCAGATAAGTAAAGATAAGGGATCCAGATGTATATTTGAAGGCAAAAGTATAATGTCTCCTGCTCCATTCTTCAAATTCCTCTTCCAAGCAATAAGTACATGATAATGTATATACTTACAACTGCAAGAATTTCGCTAGCTAGATATCGGAAACAAGAACATATTCCTACGCAAGATGAATTAACATGTAGATTATTAGAAATGGCAGAGATGGACAAGCTGAGTTTAACTCTACAAGGAAAGGATGAAAAGGTGTTTGAAGAAAGATGGAAGTGTCTGTATGATTGGATTAATTCAGATTGATAACGGTAGACTCCAAGATATTGATGTTAAGAATTTATATGTTAAAGGACTTGTATTTTATGGAAAACACATACACACACACACACACACACATACATCTGGATCCCCACAGTGTAGGTGTTGGTAGTGTCAAGTGGCTTTGAGGGCAATACACGGTGGAGAAGTAGTAGAGAGTAGTGACACCTCACTTATTATAACCCTTTCTGGAAGTTGCTGTTTTGCTTCTCAGATGAATATATTTAGACACAGTAATTTTGAATTCCCACACCAATGCTCTTTTCTGATATTGCTGCTGAGAATACTATAGATTACATAAACAGAGCTCTGTTGGGTCAGGCCAATAGCTCATCTGCTGCAGCATCATGTTTCCCACTGTGGCCAACCTGATGCTTCAGAGGCCAAAGCCCCACCCCCCCTGTTGTCACCTACCAGCAACTGGTAGACACTAGGCCCCTCCTCATTTGCAAGTCTCATTCATTTCCTCCACAAGAACTGCTCCTCTGGTGTAGGATCAATGTTGTCTGGAATAATTCTTTTTAAACAGATTTTTTTTTCCTCCAAATTTTTATCCCACCCTCCCGACCGAAGCTGGTTCAGGGCAGCTTACATAAAAACAGATAATTACATTAAAACATAGTTGCAGTTAAAGCAATTATAAAATCGTAATAACGTGCTAGTAATTATTGGTGTTCATATGACGGTAGCAGCCAGTATAGAAAGTTCTCCGCTTGCAGTCAGCTCTCGGTGTTTATTTTGAGTGTCCTTGCAGGGACCTCTCCCTTTGACCAACCGATGTTCTTCATTGGTGGTGGTGGTGGCTCCCAAATGCCTGGTGGAAGAACTCCATTTTGCAGAGCCTGCGGAACTGTAAAAGGTCCCTCAGGGCTCTGATCTCCTCCAGGAGCTCATTCCACCAGGATGGAGCTGCCACCAAAAAGGCCCTGGCCCTGTTTGTTGACAGTCTAGCATTCTTAGGACCCGGGAGGGCCAGCCAATTCTGGACCCCCGACCGCAGTGCTCTATGGAGGACATATGGGGAAAGGCGGTCCCTTAGGTATGTAGGTCCCTGACCATGTAGGGCTTTAAAGGTAAGAACCTATCGGCAGCCAGTGCAACGCATTCAGCGCAGGCTGTATGTGCTCCCACTTAGAGAGCCCCATCAAAAGCCTGGCCACGGCATTTTTCACCAGCTGCAGCTTCTGGATTTGAGACAAGGGCAGTCCCATGTAGAGAGCCTTACCATAGTCCAATCTCAAGGTGACCATCGCATGGATCACTGTCGCCAGGTCATTGCATTCGAGGAAGGGAACCAACTGCCTGATCAGCCGAAGATGGTAAAAGGCCAATTTGGCAGTGGCTGCTTCCTGGGCCTCCATAGTTAAGGTGGCATCCAGGAGCACTCCCAAGCTCCTAACCTCTGGTGCCTCAGTGGGGCACAATGCCATAGAGTCCACCCTCCAGAACATCATTTTGCCCCCCAGGGAAACTGATTTCTTTAGACTGGTAATGAGCTGTAATTCAGGGGATCCCCAGGTCCCACCTGGAGGCTGGCATCCCTAGCTCCAGTGCTGGAATTGGAAGCTCTGGTTCTGCTGTGTGACTTGGTGCATGCAAACCACTGGCATTGGCTTGCATTTGCCAAATCACCCCGCTTCATATAGGATGGCTTCGTATAGGATGCACAACAGCCAGGTGGAGGAGGGGAGGAGTGTCATTCTACCAAAAATGAGAGTGTTTGGGTTTCTCTGTGAATTTGAGGACAGGTACTGGCACTGAAGTGAGATTGGAAAAGAGTGTGTGGCTTTCTGAAAACCCTTGTGCTCCAGGAATAATTATGCTACAATACAGTCTTAAAGGTGCTACAATGTTAGTCTTAAAGGTGCTACTGAGGTTTTTTGTATTTTGTATGTTATAGCAGTGATATGAGAACCAGAACGTCTCGGGAAGTGACGCACGACGTAGAGCATATGGTTCCCCCCCCGACGATCTGGGCCACGCCCCCAACGTGAGTGATGTGGCTGCGTCACCTCTGGTGACGCCGCTTCGTGGGGCGAGGTTCCCCCCGGGGCCCGATTCCGCCTTGGTGGAAATCGGGCCTCCAAAGCGGGGGTTTCCCCGCCCCCACTTGGCAGACCTAGTGTCATCATTGTCTACTCAAACTGGCAGTGGTTCTCCAGGGTTTTATGTAAAGGATTTTGCCAATTCCAGGTCCCCCTAAATTTCTGGAGAACCCCTTCCTAAATCCCACATGGCTCCGCCTCCATAAATAGTGACAATGGCCTGTGACGTCACTGGCTCCTCCCTATGATGTCACTGGGCCTCGGTTCTTTTAAGGACCTGGCACAGCAATGCCTCTGGCCCAGGGCCCCCCCCCCTGGGAAATTGGAAAGTCTACGCCCTTGGTCGTTTGCCTTTTGTAATATGACTATGCAATGCCCACCCACTGGAAAACTTCCTATAAATAGCAGATTAACTAATTTTATATGTAATTTTAACTTGGATACCTATAATTGGAGCCAGTACAGTACAATACAGTGGTTAAAGTGTTAGAGTAGGATTGTATAGACTCGGCTCATAGTCCCATTCAAGTCATGAAGATCACTGACAGATTTTAGGCTGATTGCCCTTTTGGGGCTTTTGCAAGGATGACGAAGGCTGGTTCTGTATTTGGCATTCACTCCACATTTTCTCAACACTGAGGAAAAGGTGCAGCTCAAAACCACATTCAAATACCTTGGGCCAACACTGTACTGACTGCAAAGTTACCCCTGAATAGGGCTGCCAAATGGGGCCGGGGGGCGGGGAATTCCCCGCTTTGGAAACCCGATTTCCGCCGCGGCGGAATCAGGCCCCGGGAGGACCTCCGCCCCCGAAGCTGCATCACCAGAGGTGACGCAGCCACATCGCTCACATTGGGGGCTGGCCCAGATCGTCGGGGGGAAAACCATATGGTTTTCCTCCCGACGATCTGGGCCACGCCCCCAACGTGAGCACGTCACTTCCTGTTATGTGCTGCTGGCGCGCGAGCGCGCGAGAACGTCCATCGAGAGCTCCTGGAGCCCGGCGAGGCTCCCCCGCTCCAAGGGGTGAGTAGACTTGGCAACCCTACCCCTGAATGGCCATAAAATGGCCATAAATCTATGCAGAAGGTACCATAAAATCCGATGATCACAGAAAATGAAAGTAGCATGCAACGCAGAGGGGAATTTCTGTTCCATCGTGGGTTTGCTAAAACAACAGAGGGAAAAGCCATTGCAGAATCGCCCAGGGCTGTGGTGAGCTCCTTAGAGGAAGGATAGCACAAAAATGTGACAGATACAGTCAAGAACTGAGCTGCATGTATGGCTTTTTGCTTAATTCACCAAGAATGCTTTAAACATACCGTTTTTCTTTATTCCTGTTTCTCAGTACATTTACAAGCCCATGCAGCCTCATTACAAATAAAACAAACACAATGATACTGTCATGAGCTAAAATTGTTGCCATGTTTGCCTTACTTTTGTTTTAGTTTGTCTGACAGGAGGTGTCAGGTATGTGAAAAAATGCAATAGTAAGATATGTACTTTATAACCATTATCTCACAATGGTCACTAAACACACCAAACAGTCACCAGCCCGGGAATGTTACTCTTTGTGTGTAATCGCAACCGAGGTCATGGAAGCCACAGAGGCCTTGCAAGCCTCTTTGGCCACCATTTCCCCCATTGGATATTTGTGGCCAACACCCATTTCCTTCTGCCACTTTTTGGCCTCTTTAGCTCATGAGAATGAATTTAAAATATGCTCTTTTATCATTTGATACCTTAAGGAAGTTGGTCTCTTACTGAAGAAGCCTATTGAAGCAAAAATATTCAGGGGCTGAGAATATCAAGATAAAACTCCTCATATTTGCTATAACTGTAAAAGCAGCAGTTGTAAGGCAAATTAAGCTAGAATGAAACAGCCATCTGGACTTCTCTGTTTACGGAAATGCGAGGTGCCTCAAGGATACAAAGCTCATCATTCTAAAAACAAATTAGGCAAAGATGGCTTTTGTTACTATGTAACACCTACAATAAATAAATCCTGGATTTTATTTTTGAGAGCTCTATTGTTTCTGGTTTTGTGCATTCAAACAAACTCTATCTTTAGGTGTAGGTGTAGGTGTAGGAGCCAGTTTGGTGTAGTGGTTAAGTGCGTGGCTCTAATCTGGGAGAACTGGGTTTGATTCCCCACTCCTCCACTTGCGCCTGCTGATGTGACCTTGGGTCAGTCACAAGCTCTGGCACAGCTGTTCCTGAAAGAGCAGTTTCTGTCAAGAGCTCTCTCAGCCCCACCTACCTCACAGGGTGTCTGTGGTGGGGAGGGGAAGGGAAAGGAGTTTGTAAGCCGCTCTGAGACTCCCTTGGGTAGTGAAGGGTGGGGTATAAATCCAATCTCTTCTTCTTCTTCTTCTTCTTCTTCTTCATCATCTTTAGTTTAGGTCTGTTGCTGGGCCATGCCAACAAAAACAGAAAGAATGTGGCTTTGGGGTGGTGGGAATCTCTAGGTTCCCAGATCCTACCAAGAAAAGTTGAATAACTGACCCTGAATTTGTAACTGTGGCTTGATTATTTCTACTTCAAATATTACTTCTTTCCGCCATCTCTTTTATATTCAATGCTATAACTTTACTTAACAACATGAATCAAAAACCCGAGACCTTTTCAAATATTTGGCTGCAACAACCACTTCATCAGCAAATCTTCCATATGTACCACAGAAGTCCCTTCCGCGATAGCTCAGAATACTTGGAATGCCTGCTTCATAGGCACAGATCCCATCTAGAGTGAAACAGAACAATTAATGTAGACTAGAAAATAAATACATTTTAGTAGGCCTGCACAGTTTGTGACCCTCTAAACAGAACACTGCCCACCAGCAATTCATAGGCAGACAGCCAAAAAAAAAAGTTGAAGAATTTCCTAGTGGTGAATGGCAAGCACTTAGCAGAGCTCATGTTTTGCTTGTAGAAGATAATGTTCTTTGATCAAAGAGCAGTGCCTAGAAGCTTCAGTCTTCCAACGACTGGAAACATGGAGTCATTTAAATTTCTGAATTATCACTTCCAATTTTTTCCAACACCACATGGGACAAAAACTTGCTGCTACTGCTTCCTCTTCCTCCTCCTCCTTTTAAAGGAGATTATCATTTGAATCTCTACTATAGCTACAGTATGCAAGAATGTTGTATGCAGCCCATTACAAAGATTAGAAGATTTCTGTCATCATCAGTTAAAAGAATCTCAGGTAAGGTGGCAAGGAATGCATTTCCACTACATCTGATATAAAAGGAGTGTGCTGTAAATAACACTTTTTGCATACTGTAGCTACATTTTCAGGTTCAGTAAAGACTCAAACAGTAGCGATGGTCCGCCCTCTCTTGAAAAAGCCATCTTTAGATCCGGCTGAATTAGCTAACTATCGGCCGGTCTCCAATTTGCCCTATTTGGGCAAGTTGATCTAGAGGGTGGGGGCGATACAGCTGCAGGGTTTTCTGGATGATGCTTCCATGTTAGATCCCTTCCAGTCCAGCTTCCACCTGAGTCATGGGACAGAGACGCTCTGACTGACGACCTCTGGAGGCATCTGGATCGAGGCAGAATGGCGGTACTGCTGTTGTTAGATCTGTTGGCCGTTTTTGACATGGTCGACCACCAGTTACTAGTCCACTGCCTCACTGATGTGGGGATTAGGGGGCTCGCTTTGCAATGGTTTGCTTCCTTTCTTCAAGGTCGTGGACAAAGGCTGGCACTAGGGGAACAGCAGTCTAGGAGGCACCCACTCAAATGTGGTGTGCCTCAGGGGGCTGTGTTGTCCCCGATGTTATTTAACCCGTGTCAACACAAAGAGTAATTGTAAATCGCTCAGAGCCAGCAGCTCTGCAAAGGATTGAGCGATCAAAAAATCAAAAGATTAAAAAATATATATCTACATGCGCCCCTTTGCCCACATTGCCCGGAGGTATAGGCTGGGATGTCACCAGTATGCTGATGACACCCAGCTCTATCTGATGCTAGGCGGCCAGTCAGACTCTGGACCAGATGATCTGGATGGCGCTTTGCAGGCCGTGGCTGGGTGGCTCAGACTGAGTCAGCTGAAGCTGAATCCAGCGAAGACGGAGGTCCTGTGCCTGGGTTGGGGCGGTCCGGGGGTGGGGATCCCACTCCCGACCTTGGGGGGGGGCCCTCACTGGTCCCAGTGCCGGAGGTTCGGAATCTGGGAGTGCTCCTGGAGGCCCAGGTAGCCGCCACTGCCAAGTCGGCCTTCTATCATCTGAGGCTGTTTAGGCAGTTGATTCCCTTCCTTGACCATGCAGACCTGGCTACAGTGATCCATGCGATGGTCACCTCGAGATTAGACTACTGTAATGCTCTCTACATGGGGCTGCTAAGCTGCAGCTAGTGCAGAATGCCGCGGCCAGGCTGTAGATGGGACCACATCCAGCCTGTGCTGAGGATACTGCACTGACTGCCAATAGCATACCGAATCCACTTCAAAGTGCTGGTTCTTACCTTTAAAGCCCTATATGGCTGGGGTCCAACATACCTACGGGACCGCCTTTCCCCGTATATGGGTCTCAAAATCAGTTGACCCTCCCTGGCCCAAGGGAGGCCAGGCTAGCTGCTACTAGGGCCGGGGACTTTTTGGTGGCGGCCCCTACCTGGTGGAATGAGCTCCCGGAGGAGATCAGGGCCTTGCGGGACCTCTCACAGTTTCGCAGGGCCTGCAAGATGGAGCTCTTCCGCCAGACATACAATTAGGGGCCACCGCCGCCCTAGTTTGCCGTTTGGTGCACGGCCCGTAATGTTGACATCAAGCAGCTGCCTCAAGAACGAGCAGAATAAGATCTAAACACTTTACATGGAATAACATCGAAGCACTTTCATTTGAAAGCATCTTATTCGTTTGATTTTTAACTGCCGCCAGTACTCTGTAATTTTGTAATGTATTGATCTAAATGTTGTGTTTTAATTCTGTATTATTTATGCTTTTATTCTGTATTGTTGTATTTGCTGTTGGAAGCCGCCCTGAGCCTGCTTTGCGGGGAGGGCGGGATATAAATTTGACTATAAATAAATAAATAAACAAACAAACCTCTTTTTTAAAAAAGCAAGCTTCAGTCCCACATGGTGTGGAGAAAAAATGGGTATAAAATGGGTATTCAAATTAAGTCCAAATTTCCAGTGGCTGAAGAGGTTATGCTTCTACGTGCAGCTCTCTGTTCCACACCCAGGTTTCTAATCAGTGTTCCCCAGGCAACTTAATGTTTCCTTCAATCATATCACCATTTCTTGTAGACCACCTGTCCCAGAACTTTCTAAATTTTGCAAAATGCAAATATTGTCAGAAAAGAATATCATGCAATTAAATGAAATTTCAAAAGTTACACAATCATTTACATAGTTTACAAAACAGTCAAAGTGTGTAGTACAAGCTACCTTGCCACCTATTTTTCTTTTGCCTTTGGCTACTTTGCCAGTATCTGAATGGAATTAGCAATTATTCCTCCTCTCCATAAGAAAAAGAGAAGAGATTGGATTTATACCCCGCCCTTCATTACCCAAAGGAGTCTCAGAGTGGCTTACAAACTTCTTTCCCTTCCCCTCCCCACAACAGACACCCTGTGAGGTAGGTGGTGCTGAGAGAACTCTGACACAAACTGCTCTTTTTCAAGGACAGCTGTGCCAGAACTATGGCTTGCCCAAGGTCATCCAGTAGGTGCAAGTGGAGGAGTGGGGAATCAAACCCGGTTCTCCCAGATTAGAGTCCGTGCACTTAACCACTACAACCAACTGGGTGATCCTTAACCACTACACCAAACTGGGTGATCCTTGTTTCTGCAAAATTTTTGAAGCCCAAAGCACCTCCAGTTTTAACAACATACTTTTGACTTCTTGCCAATGTACACTACATGATCGTACCTCTCCAATACTGTTGCCATGTCAAGCCGGGCCTTCTATTCCGTAAGGTAGTAACGTATGTTGTTAGGATGGTTCCACCTTGCAAGAGATTTTCTGTACTATCCCATGCTCCAACAACAGGATAGTTGCGGCTATAAATCTGAAAAAAAGGTAAGTATTTAAAGCCTTTCCCAGATAATGATTAATTAAAGCCCAGAGTAGACATACATGAAGATGGCCCCATTGACTGAAGTACATCCACCTGATTTGTAACAGCTGGATGAAATCCCTAATATTTGTGTAAGCAGATATCTGGATAAAGAGCAGAGCTTGGGCTGGATCCAAAGCCTCCATTCTGATAATGGTGGAGGCTTGTATTGGTGCAAGGAGCCATCCATCAGAGGAACACCTCTCTTCTGCTGTTGAAAGGCTCCACTATTTGCAGAATGGAAGTTTCAGATCCATTCCCTGTTTACAGTGTTACGTGGAGGACACACAGTGAATTCAGGCAATCTGCAGCTTCAGCAAAGATGTTTGTTCTATTCAGGATTGTTTTTGAAAGAACAGAATGATGCAGTGGTAACCAACAGAGTTGTAATAATTAATAATTATCATCATCATATGGCAGTGTGTGGTATAGCCAGGAGAGCCTAAGATTGTCTGGCACCTGGAAGTTCTAACTCTTTAGCATTATGCCCCACTAGGTGTCATGCTAGACTTGTTTTTTAGGCAAGAGACAATTCAGAGGTGGTTTGCCATTGCCTGCCTCTGTATCACAGCCCTGGTATTCCTTGGAGGATGCCCTTCCAATTCCTAGCCACATCTGACCCTGCTTGGCTTCCAAGATCTGACGAGATCGGGCTAGCCTGGGCTATCCAGGTCAGGGCCAACAGAGGCATGTTACTTTATAATTTTACCCAAAGGCCCCAGGATATCTGAAATGTTCATGTACCTAGCTATTTGGAAGAAATAATAAAATATTTATAAATGATTATACTGATACCTTGGAAGCTGAGCAGGGTCAGCCCTGATTAGTATTTGGATGGGAAACCACCAAAGAACTCTAGAGCTGTTACGCAGAGTCAGGCAATGGCAAACGGAGTCATACCCAGTGAGAAGAGTGAAGACTGAAGAACAGCATTTGTATCGGACCCAAAGGATTTTGTTGCTGTCATTATTATACTTTAGCAAGACAAAAATAGGGACCATGGTGGAACAAATCCAAGCAAAGGCCGTTTCCAGCTTTCTTTCTCAAGAATCACTTTAACAATTCCTTGTATACATTTTTTTTCTGGAACCCATCTCCATCCTTATAACAAACATGGGCACTTTCCCCAGGGAGCTGTCAGATCGCTTCTCCTATAGTGACAGGATTGTGGATTGCTTCTCTCACAAGTAGCAACTTCTGGAAGAATACTTTTGGGTCATTCCTTTTGCAGCGGCAGGACAACAAATAGAAAAGAGAATCCCTGCACTGTTTATTTCCAGTTATATTGTCTCTTGTTTATGTATAAATTTTGTAGTGCATCAGATTTTGTGAGTTTATTTTTCACATTGTATATACTTTGACTGCTTTTGCTTATTATGATGATTATTACATAAAAACAAACAATATATGTTATATAAATTCTTTATAGTCTATCAATGTTGTTTGCTTTCCTATCTTTGGATTTTTGTACATGGTGCTTCCATTATTATACTTTAAACATTTCCTCTAGTCACCCCTTTCTACCTGCATCAGGCCGTATCTGGTCCGTCCCCGGTTCCAACCATTCAGCAGGCGAGTTCCAGCACCACTCTCCAAGCAAATCATTGCCCCAAGTATGGCAGGATCCACACATAGATTTCTGGCAGCATTAAAGATCTGTGTACGGTATCTCTTCAGAATGGATAGATTTATTTCAACAGTTTTTTCTACAGCAGGAGCACCTGCAGGGTATGCAAGGATAATTAGGTAGCTCTTGTCAAATCACTCTTCGATAGTGTTCTACTCATTGTACCATGAAAGTACCATGACAAGGCATCAAGGCAAAGCAGGTTTAACTTAAGAACCAAAAGACAAAACAGAGTCTCATTAAAATCATATGTGCCTTTTTGTAGCTGAAGGATATATAATTGTTTCAGGAAAGGGCTATACATTGATTTGTTGCAGATTGTTTTTATGCATGTTTTAAAGTAGTTGAAAATGCTTACCATCATTTTACTCTAAGAAACATGGGAGCAGTTAGCATGAAAAAGAATACTGCAACCAGTGCATACAGCAAGAAAAGGTAGGTTACCCAGTCTTTTGTGAAATGCTATATTGTCCAAAAAATGGGAAACACTCAATACCTAAAGAGGAAACCTTGTGTTGTCTTCTTAGTAATAACTCTATCCCTTTCAGGATGGAGCAGTCTTGAGTCTAGCTTGCCACCTTTTGTCTCCTGCATCTTTAACAGCAGCATGGTGGGCAGAATTTGATCAGAGGTGGCAACCGTAGTGGTATTTTATCTGACCAGTTGTACCTTTGCTTCAGGTTTCTTGTTGTGTCCGCAGAGGGTCACTAGGTAGCCAGCGCCTTAGTCAGAGCTTGGTCCTGAGTAACAAAAGGACCAAGGATCCTAGGAACACCAATAGGATCCCTAGGTGGACATTCAAACCCACCAGTAGGAAGAGGAGTGCTGACTAGGGATTGGTTAGGGACCAAATAAATACAGGACATCACGGGCTTGTTTTATTATTGTGTGTACGTGTGCCAATAAACTAAGCGGATCACTATGCTGAATCACTGAGTTGTTCTGCAATGAACCAACTACACAACATTTCTTCTGTTGAATACATCAAGTATTTCTTTGCCAGGTGCATGTTAATTTTTTCCTGCTAACATGGCTCCCAGATTTTCCAGGCCCCATCCTTTGCACATCCAAACCTGCCAGAGCCTGCTGTCAAACCCACCGAGTTCAGTCCCTGTCCCATCAAAACCCATCATGCTCTGCCTCCCAACCATTCAAAAGTTTCCCTACGTTTTGCCAAATGACCAGGTAGTATTTTTTAAAAAAACCAACAACTGCAACCCCAAATTTTGGTGGAAGTTTCACGTATTGACTTTTTGCCTATTGGTGTAACTATTGGAAAGCTCAGGGACTCTGCCAGGAAGTGCCATTGTGATTTGTGGCACTCCACAAAGGGAAGCTTGCACATGTAATCAAGTTTGTGCTGGGAAGAACTACAGGGGCTTTTAAAAAAAAGTCCTGTGATTTTTAAAGGGAATTATTTTTGTTTTTACAAAACATAGCCATGGATGCTGAAACATGAAGGGTAAGAAGGGCTTCTTCTTAACCCATATCCTGCTCCCAAAACTGCCCACTAAATTGTTTTTAATCCCTGTTTGGTGGAAATGTATGGATCCTAAGGGCTTTCATAGCAGACCTAACCCAGACTCAATACTTGTGAATTAGTCTCACAAGATTTGCAAAAAGACCTACTTCTCATTCTTCTCTTCCACTTGAGTGATGAGGAAAAGGTCCTGGACTCTATGAAAATTACTTTGTGTTATCAGGTGAATTATTAGGAAGATGACCAGAATCAATGGATTGATCGGGAAGACGTCCATTCCACTTTACACTCTAGACACAGTTCCAGATGTACCATGACTGCAGCAAAGCAACATTGAACAGCACAGCGAAAGCCTAGTGGAGGCCTTCACAAGGACATGTACCATAAACATAATATACAGCAAAACATATATTTATTCACACTTACCACAATTAGTCGTATATCCCACATTTCCACAAGTAATCACAGGGGTATCAAAAGTTGTTATATCACCATAGCATCCATAACTTGATGAGGGCTCTAAAACATAAGCCAGATATGTTATGGCATGATTTTGGACAGAATCAGATTTTGGACAGAATATTTCTTTATTACATTCAAAAAAGAATATGGCTGGAATCCAGTGGAAAATTTCTGGTAATGGATGGAACCAGGAGTGATTTTTTGCTGATTTACCCCTCTCGCAGCAGACCTCCAACTCCCTCTCGTTTCTCTCCCCTCCTCCTGGAGTAGCATTATGAGAATTATGTTGGGCTGTAGCAGGAGGGGTGGAGGTCCCGTTCCACTGGAAAAAATAACAACACACCCCTTCCATCAGCAGACAGAATCCAAGCCTACATCTGCATTGATCTATTTATACTCTTTTCTGAATAAGTATTCTAGTGAAATCATGTATTACAAACTGAAATGCAAGTAGGGTGGCTGGGTTCCTACTGGCCACTGACAGGGGATGGGGGGGGGTTTAGGGTTGCTGGATCTAGGTTGAGAAATTCCTGGAGATTTCAGGATGGAGCCTGGGGAGGACAGGGACCTCAGTGGGGTACAATACCATAGACTCTAGCCTCCATAGCATCAGTTTTTTTCTCCAGGGGACTGATCTCTGTAGTCTGGAGATGAGCTGTAATTCCAGGGAATCCCCAGGTCCAGGGTAACGATTCCATCTCCTTGTTCACAAGTAGCCATGGATCTCTCTAGAAGGCATATTGGTATTATTGGTGGGGAGGGACTAGTATAGTGGTCCTGCTCCCTTTCCGGGTAATCCTGAGAACTGGGTGTGCATTTATGTATGTGTATGCAGTCAAGTTGCAGCTGACTAATGGTGACCCCAAGGGGTTTGCAAAGCATGTGAGACGCATAGGTAGTTTGCCAATGCCTTCCTCTGCAGTCTTCCTTGGTGGTCCCCCATCCAAGTACTGACCCTGCTGACCTGCTGAGATACTGATAATCTCATACCTTTCCACACCCCTCTACATGTGTTTACAGGAGTACTGACCCTGCTGACCTGCTGAGATACATGTGTTTACATTAGGTCAAAGTCTTTTTGACATCAAGTTACAGTTGATTTGTGGTTGCCCTGCCTCTGTATAGCACTCCTGGACTTTCTTGGTGGTCTCCCATCCAGGGCCAACCCTGATCAGCTTCCAACATCTGATGAGATCTGGCTAGCCTGGGCAAACCAGGCACTTAAAATTCTAAGCAACAAAACTACAGTTCCCAGGATGCTTTGGGAAGGAGAAGCCGTGACAAGGAAAACGGTATTAAAATCAGTATAAGATATGGAAGTCATCTGTACTACTCACCAACAGAAGCAGCAAGGCTGAGCACTAGCAGTGTAACTAACATCATGTTAGTAAAACGAGATTCAGTTAAGCATCCAAGAATCTGAAAATAATTCAAACATGAAGAATAATCTGACTAAAGAAGGTACCTTATGTTATACTGGAAATGTTCTTTTTAAACATGGCCATGTTTCCCAAAAATACATGCAAGAAAAGCTGTGGGAAAAGATATTAATCATAAAACACAGATCTCCCCTCTCCCCGCCACCCCAGATATAAAAATAACTTCATCCATCTGGGCAAGATAATGCATAAAATATTGTATACTCTCCATATCGTTTCAATTTTACTGTATGTGCTGCCAAAGCGAGCACTATAAAATATTGTATTCTGTTACGAACATGCTTTAACTGAGGGGACTTATACCAGCTGGGCTTTCTGAGGAACAGAGCTAACACCTCTGGGTCAGGAAATACCTAGAGATTTTGAGGATTTGGGGATGGGAAGGACTTCAGCAGGGTACAATGCCATAGAGACCACCTTCCAAAGAGGCCCTTTTCTCCAGGTAAACCAATCTCTGTGGCCGGGAGATCAGCTGTAACCCCAGGAGGTCTCCAGTCACCACCTGGAGGTTGGCAACCCCAAATGGAAGATGGGAGAGTTCTGGCAGCTACTAATTGTTTCTCCCTGGTGCAGTGGATGAGATGGTGAAGTTGACAACAAGGGGCCCAAGTTCCAGTTTCCACCAAGCTTTCTTGAATGTTCAACACTTTACACACTTGTAAGATCCTTGTTAAAAACACCAGTGAAGCATATGTAATTATAGTTTTAAAAATAATATCAATGCATTTTCACAGCCCAGATCGTGCTAAACAGAAATATTTTCTTTGGAATGATTCACTCCTGCATTAATTTCTCCTGTACACATTGTTCCGGACACATTCAGATATAAATTTAACATAGGCTGCCATTTTTGGCATGCTACTAATAAGAGGCATTCTGAAAATGCATCTGTTCCCTACCACACATAACCCAAACCAGTAAATATACAGCATATAAAGATGTACAGCCAAAAATGAATAAAATACCTTTTCAAACATTGGCAAAATGTGCAAGGATAAAGCAATCATGCTGAAGATGTAGGCAAGGCATGCATCCTACCTACTGAAATAGCCTTCCTCCAACTTAAGTTTCTCTTCCATTGGAAGAAGAGACACTTAGGTTGGAGGAAGGCTTCCGGCTTTGCTCAGTGGAGAGATCGGATGCTTGTTGATAATACCAAATGCCAACTGAATGCTTTGCTACGCATAAAAAGAAGCAGCAACAACTGTAGCTGGTTTCTTTCCTTAAAATGTTACTTCCCTTGAAATGTCTTCTTTGCTCTGACCAACTGCAAAAAGTTCAGACTCACCTGTCTTTCCTTGGTCTCATCTTGCAAGAGAAATCCCTCAGACAGTCTTTATATACTACCCAAGCCATGCCCTGTGCTTTGAGGAATGTTCAAGCTCCTTTCAGTGTGATGGCATTTATTGAGTAATTTAACAATAGTAATGATAGTCACAGCAATCCTGTAAAGCAGTGACGCTGATATAAATCCTTTTATTGTCACATTTTCGAACACTGGGTTCACCAGCCATCACAACAGACATTTGCAATCATCACTATTGTTTATTTTATTTTATTTTTACACCAATGGGTCATGGGAGGTGGAGGCACATGCACACATAGATAAACTTTGGTATAAACCGCATGGTAAAACAATGACTGCAACAGAGATGATAATATGAACATGAAATATCCTATGTGTAATTGTTTGGATCCTATCACACCATTGGACATTAAAGCAAAGAAACACCTCGGTACCCCCATACTCTCATTCTCATGCAGACGAGTGTTATTATTTGCAACATAGTACACGTTAGTACTTAATTAAATGGAAGCCAATAGAGCTATCTAGCTCCATTTTTATTGGTGGGGATATGATTTTGAGTACACAAGCAACGGAAATTTCTGCTGATGGAAGGGGGGTGATTCTCAACAATTCCCCCACATGCCATTCTTGGGGGTCCCCTGTCCCCTAGGAGCAGCATTTTAGGGGGCATTTTAGGCTGCAGTGGGAGGGGGGAGCTGAGGAAGGCCCATCAGTGGAGATTTTGTGTGGGATCCAACCCTCCTGCTGTGTTTTGCTAATGTCAGAATCAAGACAATTTTCCACCAGCAACATTTGCCTCTTGCAGAGGAAAGTTCCTCCATCAGCAGAGAACACTGTAGCATACAATACCATGTCTGGGGATAAGAAAAGGTTTTGTGCTAACAGGAAATCTAATCAAACTATGATTATGGTACACATTAGATTAAAGGCTATCAGGGAAATCTATGCTGAACAGAGATTGGAACCTAAGAGTGCAATGCCCTCTATGCCCACTGACTTCCAACAGATTTAGAAGGGTGTAACTGTGCTTGGGATTGCACTGTCTGTCAAGTCTATCAAGGAAGGATCCAAATTTCTTTAGATATTGGGCTGTAATAATAATTCACTTTGTGGAAGCAGTTTCAGACGACAGCCATGTTGGCTTGCAGAAGAATAGATCTGAGTCCAGTGTTGCCAGCATCCTCAGTCCTGGCCTGAACCCGGGGTGGTCTTTCCCAAGAGAGACATACCCCAAAATGACCTCTGAACCTCCAAAAGCAGTGCCCTATGAATCCAGGCTTGGCTTAAACAGTGGCTTTTGCTGGGAGGCTAGGAGAACCACATCTTGGCTGAGAAAATTCTCCGGGCTGGCCGCACTGCCAAGCATTCTCCATGCAAGCAACCCCCACCCCATGTCTATTCTGTCAGCTCAGTACAAAAAGGACTAGAATGGGCTAGTCTCTGCCCTTGCCTACTGACCAAATGGCTGTCTTTTGTCTGTCAAATGTTCAGGCAGGCAGGGACAAAGAGCCTCCGGTCTGTGCTATTGTCATTAAGTATGTTGCATGTTTCCATCCCCCTCTCCTGTTTCACCTCTATGTCAGGAAATACCTTTTGAATAATCCTCTCATTCCTGTCTCCATATATTTGTTTAAGATATCTGCATTCTTACACCTATGCCAGACCTATCAAGGTAAACATTAACTTTCCATGTCTAGTGAATGGTCACCCATTCAGGTTCATCCTGCCACACATTAAGAAACATCAATTCTTTTGTCTGGCACACAATGGACCCCCAGCACAGTCATCCAACACCTGGCTTCTATTGTTAAAGCCAGACTCTGCCCCTCAGAGGGCTCATTGGTCACATCTAGGCCTTGCCCATCCTGATGCCAC
>NW_015173172.1:66404-86678 GCF_001447785.1 Gekko japonicus | reverse complement strand
TTTTTTTTCATATTCATGCAGTATGAAGTAACTTGCACATACCAGACATGTTCCATGAAGCTTTTCTGTTTAGTTTTAAACCCTCTAAGCTTTAACTGAGGCGTAAAGAGATCAGTGGGTTTTAAGTCCAGCAGCACCTTGGAGACCGGCAAGAGTTTCAGAGTGTAATTTTTTGAGAGTCAAAGCTCCCTTCATCAGACATGAGTAGAGGCTGTGGAAGTAGTCTTTGACGTGTGGATCCAATCTGAGTCCAAGTCTGTCATACCGACCTCAGTTCTGCTCCTCAGGACAGCCATTTTGGTATTATGGGAGTAGAACTTCAGAGCCCCTTGGATATTTGGCTGTCAAGGAAAATTCTTTCTATTCTAGAAGTTGGTGTCTTGGGGGGGGGGAAAGAAGGGAGAGAAGAAGGCTCAACTTAAGTAACACAGTAGGTGCTCCATTTGGAGAGGATGACGGCATGCGGTGTCAGTTCTGCCACTTGCCCTTCCACGTGCTGCCATCTCTTGCTGAAACAGAAGGTAAGATGGTGAGCAGGGCCGGCTCGCTCACTAGGTGAACTAGGCAATTGCCTAGAGCGGGACGGCCCTTAGGGGCACCAAACTGCACCCAGCCCCGTACTCTGGGAGTTTCTTGATTATTTGTATTTTTCATTCTTCCTAAAATGCATTTATTTTTGAAAATTGGTGGGGGGGGAAGGGAAGGGATCCTTGCCTAGGGTGCAAAATAAGCTGGAGCCGGCCCTGATGGTGAGTCATGATGCTTTTAACAAATACATTAAAAACTTGTTTTTAGTAAAATAAATTGAACCCCAAAGGATGACATTGAGAGTAACAAGACTCCTTGTTCATAAGGCGGAAAGCAAAGTTTGGTACAAAGCTCACCAAGCATTCGCATAAATGAGTTTGGTCACAACATCCACTACAATTGTGATAAATTCTTGTCAGTGGGTTTGGAAAGGAGCAGACTCACAGCTGGTAGTAAAGCCAACTGAAATCAATCCATCAAAGAAATATTAAAGTACGTTTGTCACAAGACATTAATAAAGGTAAAGAATCTTGCTGGTTGTCCTTCCTCTAGCCTTTGTACAAATTGGCCAGGAAGCAATAATCTCTCTTCCTGCAAACATGCGAGTTAATTGTGAGTCCCCACACATAGTGTAGAACAACTTTCCATTTTTGCTTCCTTTTCATCATTCCCTTAGGAGTTTTGAACCATGTCACTCTCTTCTCAACTTGCATTGAGTTGTATGCTCCTCTTATGTCTTGAGGAGAAGGAACTCTGCTTACTCAGCTTTGTGCCAGGTCTTCTGATTCATGTAACACACAAACCCTTAGCTACACGGAGGTTGCTTGAAATTCAAACTCTATGGAAGCTGTTTTGTGTGGTGAGTGGTCCATTTATAGACCCTTGCCATGCTAAGCTACCCATTTCACCATGCCAGAGAACAGTGAAGGATTTTTCAAAAGTCTGCAGAAGCATTGAGAAGGTCTCCTAATCCACCTGGTGAGTCATTGCATGTGAAGCATTTACCACAAGAAACAACATAAAGTGACCTCCATTTTCTTTCATCTTTCCTCAGCCTCACTTGTGCTTCATTAAGCAGCATGGTAGAGTTCTGGCTCTGCCCTACAAATCATAACACGTGATCCTTCCAGAGTAACTGGTTCACCACAGCTCAGCAATCTAATCCACCATGAGTGGAGATGCTGCAACAACTACAACATAACAAAAGAAACCTAAATTTGTAGATCTTGGCATGAAACGACTTGAATGACTGCTGGGAGAATGGAGTCCCCCCGATGCAAATAGAAACAGTTTGTGTGTTGATTTCCACATGTGCAGACATGTACTATTGTGTAGTGGGTTGACCGCGTGGCTAGGCCCACTCAGCTCCCATAACATGGTGCACGCTTGACTCTTACACAACTAAGACAAAGACAAACGGCCAGGAGGCCAACTATATACATATCCAGGGGACACCCCTGGATCCCATTGGGGGGGTTTGCATTTCCCTCCCTGTTCCTATTGGCTCCTTGTTGGAGAGACCCGGAGCCCAGTCCCATTGTTCACCCAGGGTCAAGCCCTGGGTAGTCGCTGGCCCCTGGTGGCGGCCAGTGGACACAACATGTACCGATTTCTCTCTTTTGATATGCAAAACTGTGTCCTTGTGCCACATACTAGTGTGGTACTGTGGTGTTAGAACATCGGTTTAATGCTGGGATGACTTGGGTTCAAAGCCCTGTTCAGCCATGAGCATGCAATTCCTCTGATGGAACAGCATTTCCGTTTGTGGAAGAGGGATGTGGCGACTTGATGTCCCCTTCCCACTGCAGACCCCATCATTGATGTTCTCAAGGGTACACTAACCCCTCAGAACAAAGATTTCAGGCTCAGTGGGCTGCAGCAGGAGAAGGAAGTGGGAAGCTCTGGTTCTGGGATGTCCACACACGGTTGAATACAGACCACGGAGTGACCTTTGGGCCAGTTCCTCTCTGTCTCTCTCTCTCTCAGTCTAACCTACCATTAGGGTTGCCAGGTCCCTCCAGGCCATGTGGGAGGGGGGCAGGGTTGCCAGGTTCAGCTTGCCAACCTCCAGGTGGTGACTGGAGATTTCCTGGGATTACAACTGATCTCCAGGTGACAGGGATAAGTTCATCTGGAGAAAATATCCTCTGGAAGGTGGACTCAGTGGCATTATACCACATTAAGGTTCCCTCCCCTCCCCAAACCCCACCTTCCTCAGGCTCCATCCACAAAGTCTCCAGGTATTTCCCAATCTGGAGCTGGCAATCCTATGCCAGATCCAGGTTGGCAAACTCCTGGAGATTTGGAGATGGAGCCTGGGTAAGACAGGGACATCAGTAGGGTACAATGCCATAGAGTCCACCCTCCAAAGCATCAATTTTCTATAGGGGAACCGATCTCCGTAGTCTGGAGATGAGTTGTAATTCTAGGGACCCACCTGGGGGCTGTCATCCCTACTTTATCATAAAGGGTTGATATGAAGATAAAATGGAGACCAGGAGAACCATGCAGGCCACTCTAACCTCTTTGGAGGAAGGGTGGGATTAGAGTGTGACAGGTGAACAGGCATTAACTGGGAGATGCGTCTAGCGATTATTTCGAGATAATCCTCTGTAGAGCTGTGTTTGATCTCAATGAATGATGTGCTAATTCTTTGAACATGATATTGTTTGCAGCTCTTTCCCACTGGATCCCCAGCTGCATGTCAGTAGGTGTAACCAGGTGTTGCTCTTTCAGGTGTGCTCGCGTGCACACGCTCATATACAAATGATGGCAACAGTAAAATACAAATGTAATTTTATGAGCATCAGGTATAGAATCATCAGAGGCTAGCCAGTTTCTCACACTGCTGAGTACAAATGCTTAATTATAGCGAATGCAACAGGTTTTTAGAGACATGCAACACCTGCTACATGAGCCAACATGATCTATGCACAGAGTTTGTATTTAAGCATTTCTCCAAATGTACAATTAAGAAGGAAGCTCTGAGTTCACAGTGCCATTCTAAGCAGTGTTACTCCTTTCAAAGTCAATTGGAATCAATGGGCTTAGAAGGTTGTAACTACATAGGAGGGCACTATTAATTCCCTCCTCCTTTGGAAAACCTATCCGATCCTATGAAGCTATTTTTTATGTGCAATTACTTACATTATTTATAGTCCATCTTTCTCATTGAGACTCAAAGCACATTACTAGTAGTTACTAGCCAATCTAGCAGTTTGAAAGCAAGAAATGGCAAGTCGATAAATAGGTAGTGCTTCAGTGGGAAGGTAACAGCGTTCTGTGCGCCTTGGCATCTAGTCATGCCGGCCCACATGACCACGGAAATTTCTTCGGACAACGCTGGCTCTTTGGCTTGGAAACGGAGATGAGCACTGCCCCCTAGAGTCGGATTCGACTAGCTTTCGAGCAAGAGAAACCTTTACCTTTAAGCTAGCATCTTCCGGAAGGTTCCTGAGAAAAAGATCTTTGGTTAGATGAGAGAGACCACATAGGGCAAAGAGCTATAATTAGGGCTATAGGTTAGTAAGAGCTATGCCTATGCTAGGCATATGCTATGCTACATTACGATTGGCTGTAATGGATATAACGCTTTCATGCTGTAAGAGACCTGGCATTCTGTAACCCAAGTATGAACTGTATTAGATAGAAAAGATAGCTTTCTTGTTATTGGCCTGATGAGACTGTACTGGATAGCTGATATATTTTCAGTAACTTAATAAACCTGTAACTCATTTTACAAGGTTTGGTTTACTGTGTGCAAAACCCACCCCAAGAATGCACAGGTAAACTTGGCGGGGAAGTTATTCAAGGGTTCCAGGAGTGGGAGCCAGGAACGACAACTCGGTGGGATTGGAGAGTATCCCTGGCATATCTATTCTATTTAAAACACAAGCAGATGAGTTCTATGAAAAATAACCAGAAGAGTCACTCTGCCCTTATAACTATTTTATTGCATTTCATATTGCAGTTTAGAGAAGTCAATTAGGCACATCATTGTCATATATACACATACGTCTTTTACCAGAGTTGTCTGTATATGTTGTATCTATATATGTTCAGCATCATCTCTCTCTCTCTCTCTCTCAGCCCAACCCACCTCACATGGTTCTTGTGAGGATAAAATGGAGGAGAATGACGTAAGCTACTTTGGGTTTCCACTGAAGAGAAAGGCAGGATACAGATGATGTGCACGCACTTCACCTATGCCCTACCTTTCTCCCCAGTGGAGACCCCAAGTGGCTCGCCTCATTCTCCCCTCCATTCATCAACAGAGATTCTTTGACTGTTAATAGCCTTAATAGTTATGACTGCAAGAATTCCAGTGCAATTGTACCTTTTCTTATGGGCATTTTTGAAAGGCAGGACTAACATTTTATCTTTTCTTCCCCCAGTAATCAACCATGCTTCATACATAAACTGTGCAGATAGTAGCTGACTTGAGTTTATTTACTCCCCCCTGAGCATTCAGTTCTTTTGGAAGGGGAGAAATTGTACAAACCAGGACTCCATAGGATAGGGGGCTCACACTGAAGCATCCTGTGAAAACTGGTACCCTGTGCAAGGCAGAGGGGAGGTGTTTAAATCGTGCCTCCATCCCCCTACCACCTCCTGTGAAAACTGGTACCCTGTGCAAGGCGGAGGGGATTGTGCCTCCATCCCCCTACCACTGCGCCATCATGGACTGACTGTTTGAACTGGGACTAGACTTCTATGTAAGTAATCTTCTAAAAAATATTGATTGTGGTTTTGTAGTTTGGTATGAATCTAAGCATTGCTTATTGGCTACCATGTTGGGTTAGATTACATAGGTATGTTGTCATTTTTAGATCCTATATGAGGCCAAGACAACCTTTAACATAGTAGACCTGCATCTAAGGCAGATGCTGAAGATGGAAATCAACTGCCCAGCATTGGTGCTAGTCGATAACTTACGAATCTGAAATTAGCTGCTTCAATGTCTCGTTGAGGAAGGCTTCTGGCCTTAAAGGAACATTCTGGAGATCCAACTGAACAGGCATCAGCTGATCTCAAAAGTGTCTTGCCCTAGCAGAGAAGCTGCGGCACAATTCCTACTCAACGTTTCTTTAAAAAATTATACCTAGTAAAGTGGTAGAGTTCTGAATTGTTAGTGCTCAGATCTATCAGTGGAGATGGGAGACCAACATGATATAGGGCCTTTCTGTTCCAAGACGCTTAAGGCGAAGAATGCAATGCAACCTACTTCAGCCCCCTTCACAGAATACGAGAATGCCCTGTCTCAAAGTTTGGTAACTGCTGCGTTAAGGAATGGAGCAGCTCAAGGAAAATAGTTATTTTTGATGACAGACACTTTGGCATTAGAATTCAAACGATTTTTATTTTGAATTACATGAACACAGAAAAGAATCCGTATCAGTTAAGAGGAAAATATTGCTGACCGACTCCACTAAAAAACCAAATTGGTTCTGCACCTTTTGAGGCAGACGGTGGGCTCAGACTTTGAGATAGTCTATTCACCAAACTACAGGTATGTTTCAATTTAATTTTTGCCATGAGCCATTAACCTGCTGATTGAGATGTCGCATGCAAATATGCATTCTGTAGCCATTTCAATTAAAGAGCAGCTAGATTGATAAATATGTCATACCATGTAGTTAAGTTAGAGACTGCCATGCTCATGGCACTATGAGACAAGGAATGATTTTGTTAATGCACTGCATCTGGAATAACTTAATAAACCATTCTTGATGCATTCTCCCTCAATCAGTGGCAAGTGATATAAAGTACTAATATGCATTTCAAAGAACTACTTCAAACTAACAAACACGGAAAGTTATCCATCCAAGAACTTCAAAAAGGCTCAGATTTTTTTTCAGCCTAGAAATGACCTTCAAAGAAAGAAAGAAAGAAAGAAAGAAAGAAAGAAAGAAAGAAAGAAAGAAAGAAAGAAAGAAAGAAAGAAAGAAAGAAAATTTACGATTTCTTCTCATGAGTTGTACAAAATTGTTTCGAAAATGAGCATTATGTGCAAATGTCCTAAAAACAAAGAACTTTATAAAAACATTCCTAGAAATATATCACGCTTAAAAGAAAAGATGATTTACAGATATTTTTAATTATTATGTCATCTAATCCTCATCAGAGTCTGAATCGTATGCCTTTCCTCTGATCATTTTCTTATCCAGCTTTGTGAAACTGGTTCCAAACTTCTTTTGGCTCTGGAAAGGGGGGTCCATCAAGTTGCCACTGGAAAGGAAAAAGAAATATACATGCATTTTAAAAAAATCCTTGAAGCTGCAGCAGCAGCTTGTCTTCAGAAACTGCTTATAGGGCAAGTCTGGCAAAACTACTTTCTCTTGAAGTGTGGCTGCTTGAAGCTGAGAGGCAGCCCTGTCATCAACACAACAGAAGGGGCACACCTGACTCCTCCATCAGTGCGTCTCTACCAAGAGAAGCCCTGGAGGAGCACAGTCTTTATGAGTTACAGGTTTGGCCTGCCAAGAGAACATTACCTACCCAGGAATGTCCCTCCCCAACTCATTACATTTCTATGAAGAAGAAAGGCAGGAACAGCCTTTTTCTCCAAAGGGGATTTATTTCAACAACACGGTGCGGAGTTCAGAGTAAGAAATGTTTTCCAGCAAAATAACAGAGGTAACCAAAGGAACCCATGCGGTGTTTCATTACCTCCCCCTCCCAAAAAGAGAGAGAGAAACTAAAAAAAGAGGCAACTAAAAAATGTAAAAGTATTTTGTTTACCTGTAGTTGATTATTTTTGTACAGCCTAATCTCCATTCCAAGGTCTCTGTGGTAAAATCATCTGTGTTCCCCAGATCAGTGAAGCCAACCACGTAATCCTGGGTTTTCCCATCTTTTACAAGAGCTAGTGTGGGAATTACTTTGATGCGAAGTCTCTCACACAGAAATGGGGATTTTTCAGCATTTAATTTGATAAACTTGGTCTCAATGTGCTTTTTTGCCAATGTAGTTAAATGCTTGTCTAATATTACGCATCTGAATAAACAAAACAAAGATAATTCAAACATTTTGCAATGAAGAAATATGATAAGAAATCATTTTGCTTTTTAGATCAAATTCCTTACATATCTGTATATTTATACTTTGTCAGGGAATTACAAGTCAGTGTACAGAGATTGCTGAAGTCATACTGCAATAATTTAAAGCTACTCAGGGCTCTTTTTGTAGCAGGTACTCATTTGCATATTAAGCGACACACCCCTAATGTAGCCAATCCTCCAAGAGCTTACAGTAGCTCCTGTAAGAAGAGCTCTGTAAGCTCTTGGAGGATTGGCTACATTAGGGGTGTGTGGCCTAATAGGCAAAGGAGTTCCTGCTACAAAAAGAGCCCTGTAAAATGGTACTTTCATTAAGCTTATCATTTTCTTTACCCTTGAATCTAGAAAGCTAATAAACAAAACATACAGGAAGTGGACCTGAAGGACAAAGTTACCTCTTAAACATTCATGATCCACATCTAGGCTACACACAGTGTTTCAGATAATGATCTACTACACAACTAGTTGCTCTTATGACATATTATATCATATTATAGCTACGATTGCTATTTTGCATTCTTAACCACTGTAAAAGCTGTAGCTTTAATGCCTTGTACACTTCCTAGGGAAAAAGTGCAATAATTTAATGGCACATTTTTCTGTTAAGCATACTGAACTGGACCCAAGAGAGCATATTTTGCCCTCCAAGACCGCTATATTCCCAGAGCATGAGGGAAAGATCTGCCAGCAAACTGGACCCTTCCATTCACACAGCTGGGAAGATATTTGGATTAAGAGATTCGTGATTATTAGAGAACTGATTTAGCACATCCAGGCAGATGGAATTTCTGCACTCAAGTCCTTCAGTATTTAATTTATTTAAATAACTCTTTTTGCACTACAAATCTTGCAAGAAATTTACCTGAAAGTTGTATCTTTATAGAAGTGGCAGACCACATTTTTACTCTCTTTCACTTCTTGAAAAAAATCTCTTTCACTGGGGATTTCCCTATATTCCCCATGGCCTTTTGACAGCCATTCCTGATTGTGAAAAAAGAGGATTATTACCATGACATTCTTATTTATTATGCCATATAAGATCAGAAACATGTATAATTGCCTCATAAATGATTTATTCATCTATAATTCCTAATCCTAACTTGGCACTGAATCAGAAAACTCCTAGTTTCATAGTATTAAAAGCAAGGTATACATTAACTGATCAAAGCCAACAGTTAGATGCAAATACTTGAGGTTTTCTAACATCAACTCCTTTGCCCATTCTATAACACAGTAGTAATGATATTAAAATGTTTAAATTAAATTGGATAACAGAAAATGATTGTTTTAACTAACAGACGAAGGTTGCATTCTGAAAGCATGGACAGTTATCAAGTACTCTGCATGTATTTCTTCCATTATATCTAAATATATATCAATTTTTCATATTTTCCCAGTAACTATTGGGTGGAAGACATAACCAATGTTACCTTCCTCATTTGATGCCTGACTATTCTGGGATGTACTTCACACCATCCTTTTGAGAAAAACTATAGTGAGAAATTTTGCTTTCAGACTCTTCTAGTAATTGCCTTGGGCTATATATTTACCACATTCTGGGTAGCATGGAAATATCTTAACTCTTTGGGAGGTACACTTCATACCACTCATGTTCAAGTTTCAGATCAGGTTACCCTAAGTGAACCAGAGCTCGGCATCATTAAAAGAAAAATCCCCAGACTATTACCATCACCAATGCATATCCAGGAACAGGATTTCCAGGGGGACTTTGGAATGCCATGTGAGTGTGAAAAAACTCCTGTGGATCTAAACCCTTACTCTTGAAAACAAATTAGATTTCTAACTAAACACTGAAAAAGTAACTCTAGAGCAGTTTACCAAGAATTATTCGAGTTCCAAACGCCTTAAAGCAAATTCACAGGCTTTAACAAACTGGTATAGCATAACGGCCAACCACCAGATTCTATGCATGTTTACTTGGCAGTAAGCCCCACTAAATTCCATAGAGCTTACAAACAACTATCTACGAATAGAACTACAGCATAAAAGCAATCCTATACACATGTATACACATGAAGTTCAGTAATAACTCATACAAACAGACACTGTTTATAAAGTTGTTTTCCCAAGTAAAGGTGTTTGGGCTTAAGCCCAATAAATTGAGTAGGATTTAATTAAAAGCATATATAGGATTGTACTGTATGAGTATGAGGTGGGAAATCCCTTCTTGGAGTCTCACCTCAACTACAAACTGACTTAGGCAAGCTGACTATTCTATCAGCTTCATCCCATCAGCAACATGAGAACTCTGCTGGTCTGATTTACCAGACCATTATACAGAGCACTAAGATGAATTATGTGAAGTATTTTGAATACGAAAATGTGCTATACAAACTCCTTTTATCTGTTGTACAGTTACAAAAAAGTTACTTGTTTCTGTTGCTGGGCTTTCTTCAATGCTTCAAGTCTTCTTTGCTTTAGGAGTTCCATTTCATCTTCATCCATCTGATCAAGTTTTTCAATCTTTTCATCAAGTTGTTGTTCTATAGCCTCGGTTGTCTGAAGTATCTGAGTCTCCAGAACGTTTGAAAACATTTCAACAGAAGTATCGGCAGCCATTTTCTCCCCTATATAAGCAGCAAACACAATAAACCTGAAAAACAAAAGTGACTTAAAGTCAAAGCCAGACCTAGTATTAAAAGTGTATTTGTACAATCTTATGTCTCCTATCCATCAACAGGGCCTTCAGAGATGTAATAACATAATAAACAAGTGGGGACCCGCAAGAAACTTGCGGTAGCGGCTATTCCATCCCCCCACCTCTGCTTCTTCCCCCCTCCCCCTACTTCCCTCACACTATTTCGCCTTCCTGCTACCCCTTTTCTTACTCTCTGTCTGCTCCATGACTGTCACTTCCTTTCTGTCCCCACCGCATCACGCTTTCTGCCCTGTCACTCTCCTGACCTCCCACTTATGCCCCCTCCCACAGCAGCCGTGGCAGCAGCCACTCTCCAGGAATTACAATGGATTGCCCAAATATAGAAATCAGTTTCTCTTAGGGTTGCCAGCTCCATGTTGCAAAATTCCTAGAGATGGGGGTGGAGCCTTGGGAGGATGAGGTTTGAGCTTGGAAGTGACCTCAGTATGGTGTAATACCATAAACTGCACCCTTCAAAGCAGCCATATTCCCTGGGGAAATTGATCTCTGTCATCTGGAGATTAGTTGTAATTCCAGGAGATCTCCAGCCCTCACCTGGAGGTTGGCAGCATTAGTTCCCTTGGAGGATACGACTGCTTTGGAGGGTGGAGTCTATGCCATTATATCTGTCTAAAGTCCCTCCCCGCCTCAATCCCCACCCCTCAAATATCCAGGAATTTCCCAACCTGGAGTTGGCATCCCTATCGCCTTCCCACCCAACAGCCAACCTACTTTTATTTGACCCTCCGTCTCCTTTCCCCCTGCAGCTGTTACTGAGGAAAACTATGGTCTTTCTCCACAGTGGGGACCAAAGTAGTTGACATTATTCTCTCCTCCTTTTTATCCATACAACAACCCTATGAGGTAGGTTAGGCTAAAAGTATGCGATTGGTCCAAAACCAACCAGTGAGCTTCCACAGCAAGATGGGGATCTAAAGCTGGGTCTCGCAAACCGTACTCTGAAGCTCTGACCATTATACTACACTGACTTTCATAGGGTGGCTGCTGTTGAACAGTAGCAAGCAGCCAGGCCTAGTTGAATCATGCAAGTCTGGCGGTATCAAGTCACCCAGAGGGTGCTGCTAGGCCTAGGTTTGCCAGCCTCCAAGTGGGACCTGGAGATCCCCCAGAATTACAACTGAACTCCAGAGAACAGAGATCTGTCCCCCTGGAGAAAATGGGTGGTCTCTGTAGGATTATATCCAGCTGAGGCCTCTCCCCTTCCCAACCTCTGCACTCCTCAGACTTCACCACAAAATCTCCAGGAATTTCCCTACCTGGAGTGGGCAACCCTAATCCCCGGCCTGGCTTCAAACCGCTTGCTGTGTAGCCATTCATTCATACTGCAAGAGGAATCCTTCTCAATCTGAGCGCTCCAGTCCAGCTTTTGCTTACCCCCCCTCACATTCCACGCAGTGAGGCCTGGAGTACATCCCTCAGGATGCCATTTCAAAAGGTACTGGGGGGAATTCAACCCTCCCTGAGGGTTTTTTTTAAAAGATTTTTCTGAAGACCTATGGAGTCTCCTGAGTCTGTAGAAAACCCTATTGGGGGAGAGTGTGCCCCCTATGTGCAGAAATAAGTACTCACATGCAGAGGGAACTACTGAGAATTAGATATATAGATAATGATAACGCTGAAGAAAGCTACGTCCCTAATAGGAACATATGAAGAGTCCTGCTGGATCACACCAATAGTCCATCTAGCCCAGCAGAGCTTAATTAATCTGTTATCCAGGAGCTGATCATTGGGAGGGAGTTTTGTCTCTCATCTTTTCTGTCTCCCCCCTCTCTTTTCTAGATCTTATTCTTTCTAATATTCTATTTTATTTAATTTAATGTAACCTAGGTTGTGGCAGAGGCTGTGGTTTGTGTTATGCTGCTTTACAGGTTTGATTTGTTGTTATTTTGTTATAAACCTGCCCTTATAGCGGCAGTTGTGTTCTGAGTTTGTATGGCACAAACGTGTTAATTCAAATCTATTCTAGTTGTTTTATCTATTTAGCTTGACCCCAGCTACTTTGTTATCAGTATTTTTAACTGTAACTGTTGTTGAATGTTAGCTTTAATTTTATAGCTATTTTAGCTCTTTTATCAGTATTTTATTATTATATTTTAACAATATATATTTTATATTCTACTCTTTATTAGGGATTATCTCAGTGGGTTTTAATCTGGGGGGTTTATTAGAGCTATATTTTAACTTAATATCACCCTGTATTTTACAAGCTCTATTAATGTAACTGCTTTATTTTACTACAAATTATTTTACTTTATTTATTTAATTGGTTATATATAGGCTAGTCTCTGGGAATAGACCAATAATAATAGGGGGAAAGGTCTGTTCCTTATAAGGAGGAAGTGCAAAGGAATATTTTCAGCATCTTTCACCAACTGTACTTGCCAATAGGTTTGCCTCTTTACTAAATGATATACCAGCAGCACCTAGTAGTTTTGAGGATTCTATAATGGACCCCTCCTAGAACCCCCCATTGACCTGAAAGTTTTTATTTGATTTGATTTATATCCTGCCATCCCCTGGGTTACAGGGCTCCAGGCAGTTACAACATTGAATAAAACAGTCAATTTATAAAAATTCAATTTTAAAAATCCTCAGTGATCCTCAGATAGGAAGAGATCTACAGAGGAGATAGTGATTCTTGCATATCAGACACGACTGACTGCAGAAAATTTGCAAAAAAAAATAATCTTTAAAGCTGTTTATTCCTATGGCTATCACTATATCCTCTGGCAGAAAATTCCACATTTTAATCACTCTCTGTGTAAAGCAGTGTATCCTTTTGTCTGTCCTGAATCTACTGCCCATCAGCTTCACTAGATGCTTTCAAGTTCTAATATTTTGGGAGAGGGAGAAAAATTTCTCTTTGACACTCTCTCCACCTCATGCATAATTTTATAAACCTCAATCATGTCCCCCCTTAGTCATCTCTTTTCTAAAATGAAAAGTCCCAGACTCTTCAGCCTTTCGTCACAGGGAAGGTGCTCCAATTTCCTAATAATCTTGGTTGCCCTCCTCTGTACTTTTTCCAGCTCAGCAGGCACTTGCAAGCCACCCTTCCTTCTTCTCTCTCCTCCGTCCCTCCTGGGCTGATCAAGTTTTTAAAGCGCTGCAGTAATGCTGGGCCGAGACACACCTGCACGGATGACAGTGCCTCAAGAGCCAGCTTCTGCAGCGAGTATCCCTCCAACACTTCCCAGGGGAAAATGGCTTCTCCCAGGGCCCTTCCTCCTTGAACCTCCTTCCTGCCTTGAAGGAAGAAGGAGCAGAGCAGAAGGCTCCAGAGATGGCCAGCTGGAAGGGAGGCTGGCAATGGGGGGTAATTAAAATGAGGAAAGGAATTACCCCCGTATCACGGGTCCCTACTTCTTGTAATCCCTAATACAGATTTTGCCGTTTTCACTGTGGTATCTATTTTCTCCTGACTGATCAGTTGTGCTATCTGGGGATGAGTTCTCTCCCACTCAACATTGTTGTCAGAAGCTGTGTCTAGAACTGCTTTTTAAATTTTCTGGTAGCCTCATGAATGCATTCCTTCTTGGAAGAAAGGAACTTGGACGTTATCCGCTATAACTTTGTAACACAATGACTAAAGTGGAATTCAGGCTTCTTATGTTTACAGAACCCATCCATGGACTGACTGTTACATAAGAACATAAGAACACTGCGAGATGGCATACATCCGAGAGTTCTGAAAGAACTCAATTGTGAACTTGTGGATCTCCTGATAAAAATATGTAATCTCTCCTTAAAATCAGCCTCCATTCCTGGAAGGTAGCTAATGTCACTCCCATCTTTAAAAAGGGTTCCAGAGGAGATCCGGGAAATTACAGGCCAGTCAGTCTGACGTCGATACTGGGTAAATTGGTGGAAACCATTATTAAGGAAAGAATTAGTAGGCACATAGATGAACAAAACCTATTGAGGCAGACTCAACATGGGTTCTGTAAGGGAAGATCTTGTCTCACTAACCTGTTAATGTTCTTTGAGGGGGTGAACAAACATGTGGACAAGTGAGATCCAATAGATATTGTTTACCTTGACTTCCAGAAAGCTTTTGATAAAGTTCCTCATCAAAGGCTCCTAAGTAAGCTCAAAAATCATGGGATAAAAGGACAAGTCCTTTTATGGATCAAAAACTGGCTAATTAATAGAAAACAGAGAGTGAGTATAAATGGGCAGTTCTCTCAGTGGACGGGGGGAAGCAGTGGGGTACCGCAGGGATCAGTACTTGGTCCACTGCTTTTTAACTTGTTCATTAATGATGTGGAGTTGGGAGTAAGCTAAATTTGCGGATGATACGAAGTTGTTCAGGGTGGTGAAAACCAGTGAGGATTGTGAGGCACTCCAAAGGGATCTGTCAAAGATGGGCGAGTGGGCGTCAACATGGCAAATGGGGTTCAATGTGGCCAAGTGCAAGGTGATGCACATTGGAGCCAAAAATCCTAAATATAAATACACATTGATGGGGTCTGAACTGGCAGAGACTGATCAAGAGAGAGATCTTGGAGTTGTAGTAGATAACTCACTGAAAATGTCGAGACAGTGTGTGACTGCAATAAAGAAGGCCAATGCTATGCTGGGGATTATTAGGAAGGGTATTGTAAACAGATCAGCCAATATCATAATGCCGCTATATAAATCAATGGTGCGACCTCATCTGGAATACTGTGTGCAATTCTGGTCACCACACCTTAAAAAGGATATTATAGCTTTGGAAAAAGTGCAGAAAAGAGCAACTCGAATGATAAAAGGGTTGGAACACAGGACGTCCTTCTTCACCCAAAGAGTGATTAACACTTGGAATTCACTGCCACAGGAAGTGGTGGTGGCTACAAGCATGGACGGCTTCAAAAGGGAATTAGATAAGCATATGGAGCAGAGGTCCATCAGTGGCTATTAGCCACAAGGTATAGATAGGGACTCTGGGGCAAGTGATGCTCTGTCATCTTGGTGCTTGGGGGGGGTCAACAGTGGGAGGGCTTCTAATGTCCTGGCCCCACTGGTGGACCTCCTGATGGCACTGGTATTTCTGGCCACTGTGATACAGAGTGTTGGACTGGATGGGCCTTTGGCCTGATCCAACATTGGCATCTCTTATGTTCTTATGTTCTTAAAGAAATATTAGTTGATTTAGCACTGCCAACCTAAGCACCGCTGCACCCTCCCAAGTTTATTAAAGTCAACGGGCTTAAAGTAATGTTAAAAAGCAATCGACAATATTAGCCACAGTAGAAATGCACGATCTCTAGACAGCTGACCACTTGAGACACGACAACGCCCCAGTAGTGTGACTTGCAAGGGCCCTGTGCCCCCCTCTCCCCCCCGAGCATCTACCGTGGGTGATACAGGGAAAATTTACAGGTGCTGCATTTCTACCTGAGAATTCAAGCCCTGCCACCATGACCACCGCACCGAGAAGCTCAGAGAAGGAAAACGGTTCCCGAATCTCACCGCCCGCGGGCCGAATCCTTCCCTCCGTGCCGCCCCCGCCGCTAATGTCGGATACTCACTGCGAGAGAAGCCGAAGCGGAGGGCGCAAGAAGCTCCCTTCAGTCGCTAGTATCGCCCCCGGCTTCTTTCACCGAGGCAGGCCGAGAGCCCCGCATCTGTCTGATAGAAGAACACTGGACTCTCCCACCAACCAGGACCCTCCGTCTGAGTCTCAGCGGGTGTGACGTAACAAAAAAGTCATTACACTTTTGACACAGGCGTTAGTCGTCAGAGGCCTTTACTGCGCATGCGACGCACAGGAATATTTCACCTGCTTCCTGCCCGTCCCGTGCGGTGACGGTTCGTAGCCATAGTGACTGTAGGGGGGCCTGGAGGACTGTACGGATAGTGATTCGGCTCAAGCGTAGAACATCGCATTTTTTTTTTTTTACATGGTACGCTATATAGTGGCCTCTGAAGAGGAAGGCAGTGGCAAACCACCTCAGCGTTTCAGTCGCCTTGGAAGACCCCTTGCTGCTGGGATCGCCTTGAGTCGGCTGCGAGTTGACGGCACGCCAGAACGCAGTGCGTCTCCGAAAACGACCGGAAAGTTCGGCAAAAACCTGAACGCTATGATTCTCTATGGCACAGACTGGCGCCGCTCTGTCTACCCTGTGGCACATCTATGGTCAAAGCTCTGTACGCTTGGCATTGGGATTTAGGATGGAAAACCAGTTCACTGGTGGTAGACCCGAAATACCAATAAAGACGGAGATGGTGAGTGGCTGTAGCCGCTGTGACAGCTGCCGTCACTCGGTCGTGATTCTCGTGGCGTAACCTCTCCCAGAAACTACAAAGCCCACAGTGCACTGCGCTGCGTGTTCAAAACAAAGGGCTAATGCCTTTCGTTCTGTCCAAAAATTTGATTTATTAGGAAGAAAATCCAATCGATCGTGGGATTTACTTTTAAGTAAACATGCTTATGATGGGGGTGTTAGGAAGCATGATGCTAAGTAAGTCCCATTTCATTCGATGGGGGCTTACTCCCAGGAAAGTGGTGTTGTTTTTTAAGATTGCAACTTCAGTCTGTGGGTCCTCTGATTAATCGTTCTGCTAAAACAGTTCTTTTAAGTCTCAGCAATTAAGGTTGGAATTCTATACACACATATAGAGTTGGGTAGTTTATCTAGATTAACTGGCATACCTTACAATAAATACAGTGGACTATTCTGGATCTTCTTATGATGATAAATTTTATGTTAAATTACTTGCAGTCTAGTTTAGGTATGACCTGAAGAAATATACTGCAAGCATCTTTACAGCATTTATCTGTTGGGAGTGGGTATGAAATTAAGCACACATATGACGCTAATGGAATTTTACACCCATATTTAACCGTGCAATCCTATACAGAGTTGCAGCCTTCTAACTCCATCAAAGGCTACAGCCTCAGTTTGGTATTGTTATTAATTGAATAAACTAGTTTAACATCTATGCTGCTTCATGGGCTTGCATTAAGGGAGCAACCTTAAAAAGTCTACTCATAAAGAGTTTTATTTAGGAGGACTCCCAGGAATGACTCAGTAGAGGGAGCCACGTCCTTCATTTGAAAGACTTGAGCAAGGCTGTTACCAATGGGACATTTTGGAGGTCGTTGATTCGTAGGGTAGCCATAAGTCAGAATCTAGTTGATAGCACATAACACATATCCCCAAAAAAGTATTTTTAGGATTGAAACCTAAGCAACCCCATGAGTGAATTAGGTGGGGAAGAAATGACTACAAATGCTTTTGCACTAAAGAAGGGAGTGTGCATGTAATGTAAGATGACATAATTATGATAAATCCTGCATCACTATGATAATGTATTTTTAAAGACCTGTCAGTAATACTTGTACAAAAGTTTCCAGGGCTGTCAGGGCTTTCCAGGACTTCTTTTATACCAGCCTTTCTCCCCAATAGGGAGAACTGGTTTACATAATTTTCCTCTCCTCCATTTTAAACACACAACAACCCTACGAGGTAGGTAGGTATGTGACTGGCCCAAAGGCACCCAGCAAGCTTCCATGGCAGAGGGGATTTGAGGCTGGGTTTCCCAGATCCCACTCCAGCAGTGTAGTTTCTAGCTCGCACTGACTCTCTTCTGCTCTCTTTTACTATCCGCTCATCTTTATGAAAACTGAATTTGAGTTTAAACTTTCCTAAAGGTTAAAAATCTCTTTTGTTCTTCTGTATTACATTAGGGTTAGTGCTGTCTTTTATCTTCAAGGTAATGCAAGGCCCATCATAACCTAAAGATTATCACTGTGGTGAGAAGAGTCAGTGTGTTACAATGGAAAGAGCAACTGATAGCTGTAGAGCAGAGGAGAGAAATTATAGATAAGGATCCCCAACGCTGTTGAGCCTGTGGGCACCACCACAGAATGGCAGCCATGGGTGCTGATTGCCTGTCACAAAATATTGGGAGGTTTCAAGCCAAACATCAACCAAGGATAGAGGCAGCTGTTTTGGAATAGGCACTTCCTGCTACTGCACATCAAAGCTGATGCCTCCTGGGTTCTTTTGAAGCACCTCCAGTGAAGTGAAGGAAAGCCAGGATTGGCCGATTATCTGAGGAAAAAGGCACCAGGATGAAATACATTGGTGGGTGCCTTTTCACTTTCACTGACTGATTAATTTCCATTTACTTCATGCACCCCATCATTTTATCTTACAGCAGTTTCATAATTTCTGCTAATAAAAATAAAAATGAAGTCTCATACCATCTTAAAGACTTTAACAAGCTTCCACCATAGGCTTACATGGATTAGAGCCAGCCCACTAATGCTATCGGCATCCCATTGAACATCACATGTATCTGAAGAAGTGGGCTCTAGTTCCACAAAAGCGAATGGTGGGATCAGTGCTCCCTCTAAGCTGTGGGGCCTTGTGAGCACCACAGAATGCACCACAGAAGTCATATGTCCACAGCTCCATGGCGACACCATTCTACAAAAACATGGTTCCAAAGCAGGATCCTCATGGATACTCAGGGTTTTTCAATTGGGTCACCCCAAACACACCATCAAATCACATAGCACATCCACGGCCACAACTTGCACCACAAAAATCACAGATCCACAGTTTCGTGGTGAATCCATTCTACAAAAACATGACTCTAAAGCATGGATCCTTATGGATCATTGGGGTTTTTGTAATGGGACATCCCAAACGTACCATTAAATCCCATATCATGTCCATGACCACAGCCTGCACCACAAAATTAATGTTGTCACAACTTCATGGCAATTCCATGCTGCAAAAACATGATTCCAAAGCACGGATCCTCATGGATCCTTAAGGTTTTTGCGTTGGGTCACCCCAACATCACCATTAAATCACATACCTTCTCCATGGCCACAGAATGCACCACAGAAATCACATGTCCACAACTTCATGGTGACACCATGAAGCCAAAACATGGTTCTGGAGCATGGATCCTCACAAATGCTTTGGGATTTTGTGTTGGGACACCCCAAACATACCATTAAATCCCATACCATGGCCACTACTTACACCACAGTATTAAGGGGTCCCGGGATTCATGGCAACACTATGCTGCAAAAACATGATTCCGAAGCATGGATCTTCAGTGTTTCTGCGTTGGGTCACCATGTACTCACCATCAAATCACATATCATGTCCATGGGCACAGCTTGCACCACAAAAGTCATGGATCCATGGCTTCGTGGCAACGCCGTGAAGACAAAACATGGTTCTGGAGCATGGATCCTCATCGATTCTTAAGGGTTTTGTGTTGGAACACCCAAACATACCATTAAATCCCATATCATATCCATAGCCACTACTTGCTCCACAGCATTCATGGATCCACTGCTTCGTGGCAACATGCTGCAAAAATATCGTTCCAAAGCACAATTCCCATGGATCCTCAAGGCTTTTGTTGAGTCACAATGAACACACCAACAAATCGCATCTCATGTCCATGGGCACAGGTTGCACCACAAAAGACATAGATCCACGGCTTCCTGCCGCTCGGCCATCACACGCCAGAGGTCATTCTGGCTCCCCCAGGTCTTGTTAGGGGCTCTTTAAAAACTTATGGCTGTCGGCGCGGCAGCAGCGCTAATGGCAGCGGCAGGGAGGGCGCGAAATGTTCCCCCGCGTCTCTGAGCCCCGGGATGGTGGCCTTGGAGTCCTAGGGGCAAATTCCACCTCTCGCGTTGCCACTTGGCCATCACGAGAGAGGTCACCCCAAACACACCATCAAATCGCATAGCACATCCATGGCCACAACTTGCACCACAAAAATCACAGATCTTCACCTTCGTGGTGGGTGGGATTACATTTTGTTAATTCATTAAGGTGCCACAGTTTAGTGAATAAGGTGGGGAAGAAAGGACTACAAATGGACTACAAAGGGCTTTTGCATTTGTAGTCCGTTTTTATTCGGAGACAGTCAAGAACGTCTTTCGCAACTTGTCCGAAGAGCGAGCCTCCTTCGCAGCTGCTCTTCGCCCCTCCGACCAGAGGAGGCGCCCTCCTCAACCAGTAGCAGGCGCCCGACTTCCTCTTCTCC
>NW_015173172.1:61410-66303 GCF_001447785.1 Gekko japonicus | reverse complement strand
CCCTACCCTCGTTCGTTAACGGGGAGGCGTTTGAGGCGGAGACTCTCGGACGCAGCCTTTCGGAGGCTTCGAGCCTCTCTTCACCGTCTTTCCTTGGGGGGGGTGTGTGTTCCCCATCGGACCACCCTCCCGTGTGATGGTGGGACTGGGGCGGGGGACCAGGAGCCCTGGTAAGGGCCGCTTCCTTTCACCTCTGTGGCGTGACGCCCCTCCGGAGGCTGAGCGTCCCCCCCTGTCCCAGGTCGCCCATCCCTGGCTGGGTCGGTTAAGAAGCAGCGCCTCGGTGGTAGAGAGAGTTCGGGCCATCATTTCAAGGGGTGTGTTTTGTGCGCTCCCGCCCCGGTCGTGTTGGGTAATGAGTGCCTTCTCGGCCAGAGTTGCTTTTCCAGTTGGGAGCAGTGTTCCCTCTAAGCTGAGTTAGTGTGAGCTAGCTCACAGTTTTTTAGCCTCCGGCTCACAGATTTTTGTCTTGGCTCAGGAAGGAGGGCTCCAGAACACACTAATTTATGCAGTAGCCAAATCACCTGCTCACAACTTTAATGCCAGTAGCTCACAAAGTAGAATTTTTGCTCACAGGACTCTACAGCTTAGAGGGAACATTGGTTGGGAGCACCGAGCATTTAACTCTCTTGGCGAATCCCAGGCGGCAGCGCTTCCGCTGCTAAGAGGGCAGAGGGGCAGGGCTGCAAAGAGAAGTGGGTGGTTTGGAGCCGAGAGGTAGGGCTTATGGAAAGGCAACTTTGCATGCACGTCTAGAGAGTGATCTCCGTGTCATGTTAAAGAGTTGTCTGCTCCGGAGGATGTCATTCCCTCATGTGATAGCTGTGCTGCGGAAAGTTCATGGTCTGAAATACCTTTTTCAAAATGGTTGCTAGTTGTTGTTAACAGCTGTTCAATGGAGAGGCACCTGACTCTCCGAAATGTCAGTGTTTGGAGGAGGGGATTTACTATGAGCTTGGGGCGGGAATAAATTGTGCGTTACCTTCATTCTCCACTGTTTTTGTGGTCTGGTGTACAGTTCATCAGATATATCTGCTAAATGGTGCCCTGAGATGTTTTTTTTGTTTTTGCTGCTGTGGATAAACCCAGCGACCGCTCTGGAATTTGTTAACTGGATTATAATGGGTATTAGTGAATCTAGGTTACAAAATTTATGGCTTTGATTAAAAATATGAGCTTTTAGACAAGTTGTCAAAGTTCTGCTCTTCGTGGCAGGATTCAGTATAGGAGCTCTGGTGAAATGGTGTGGTATGTTGTGTGTGAGAGAGAATGGGAAGAGGTTAAAAATGCAGGAAGAAATGTTAGATGCCAAAATAGGTAGGCAAATAGGCAAACCAGAATACTTAGATTATTCAAGTAACCTATGGATAACATGCTGTTTCTGCCCTGCCAAGCAATACCTTAACCGCAAACAGGTTATTCTTATAGGGAAAAGATGGAGCAGGAAATGAAACATATACTCTATTTCCTTGCTTCTCACATATAAGAGCATAATATTATGTGTCATTTAGTAGCACATTTTGGTACATTTATGAAATATACCTTATTCAGAACGAATCCTTCCCTGTCCCTTAGGCAAGATTGACACAATAGCACATATCCTTCTTGAGTGTCCTTTGTACGCTAATCTCAGTGTTTGCTAGTTCATTCGGACATATATTTCTATGATTTAGTTATCTTTTTACTTTCTGACAGGGATCCAAAAACAAAATTTTTAACTCCTTTTGTTTATTGAGTGATAAGTCATTAGCAACAACTATCCGCTGCTCAAGATCAATGTATCACAGAGCTTTTATTGGATGAAAGGAAAGGAAATATGTATTATTTAACTTTTATTCAAGCATTATTAAATATACTCAATTGTACAGATGGGACCGATTCACTCTGTAGTGCTAAGTATATCTTTTGCCAGTAGACCTTAAATATAAAGTAAAATAAAGTCTGAAACAATATTCTAAACAAAAGGGAAGCTTGTATTACTTATATTAAGAAATAGTATATGTTAATCATTATGAGAGAAAATGTTCAGCAGATGAACAGTGGAATAAACTAATCCGTAGTAGAGTTAAGAATGCATTTTTCTATTGAGAACACCTGTCACAACAAGCAACAGTTTTATAAGTGGTCATTATCATTATATAGGACAGAAGTGGTTTACATTTCATACTGGTACTGTCTCTCTTGAGGTCATGTCCTAAAGATTCCAGGCTCAAGCCACAGATCCAACTTAGGTCTACAAAATTTTTTTTGAAGATTTCCGTAAATTAAAGGTTTAACCTTTTCAGGGGTAGGGACCTGATTGTGTATACAGGCATGCATATACATGTGTATTTGTGTTTTCAGTAGCTGTTTTCTTCACATTATGCAGAAGGACAAAGAGAGAAGTTTATTTTCTTGGAATGACATGCTGGGAAGCTGAGTGACTGGCCTAAGGTCACCCAGCGAGCTTCCATGGCAGAATGGGGATTTGAACCTGGCCCTCCCAGATGGTCCGAACCTAGTCCAACATTCCAATCATTACATTGTACTGGTTTATAAATTTATAACCCTGTGCAGAGCTTTTATCAGAACTGGTGCTAGTGTTGTTAATACTGGGAATGCACAAACCCATTCAGAGCCTTGAATTAAAACATAGGTAGTATCCTGCTAAGCTCTGAATACTGACATGTTACTGAGCCCCAGCAAAGGTGTTTGATATCCTAAGCACTCTAAGCAAAATTTAAAAACACACACACACACAACCAGAAAGTACCCGAAAGCATACCCAGCTACACTGGACTTTATGGTGATAAAACTAATGCTTACCAGTTGCAATGTAGCATGCTGATGATGCTCACCCCATAGTGGCCACATAGAGAAACAGTCAGCCAATGCATAGTGATGTTGGCACACTCTCCTGACAGCTCCATGCCCCCACTGACACAGAACATAGTAAGGGAGGAACATAGAAAGCACTGTGTCCCTTGCTTTAGGGATTCAGTGGGACCCCAGTCACTGCCACACTCCTGAAAACTCTGCAGATGGGAGTTTGAATGAGGGCCAGTTCCAGGTTTTGAGAGGCCCTTAGCCAGAGAGTGTCTTCATTTGCTACTGCTAGGGAACCCCCCAAAAAAACCTACCTTCCTGCACCTGCCTTTGTGACTTTCCTGACTGCTCATGACCCTTTCCACCACCCACACACACAGCCACCGGCACGCCCTTTCCTCAACAGCGGTGGGTGGTATGCATGGCTGGGAATGCCTTTGCTGTAACCATCAGGAAGATCATTTGCATTGCCTGCCTGTTCTTCCCTGGTGGTGCTGGGTAGCCAGGAGCACAGGTTGGGGAGTGCCTGCAAGTAAGTGGGCAGGGCAAGGGTACGCAGGTAGGTGGCAGAGGAGATGTGTGGGCAGGGGCCAGTAGAAGTAGCCCCTGGCAGATGCCCATCTCAGGGTATGCTGGTGCCGGCCCTGTTTAAATACTCTCTTGGCAAACATAATTTCTTTTGACAGATGGACACATGGGGAAGGTGCCATGGTCTCTCCAGTGATATAAAGGTGCCTCCACAGCTCAGCTGATAGAAGAAACTCCCGCATAAAGCCTGAGGCCTCTCAAACACAAGGGTTCAGACCACCAGGGTGAAATAATGTTCTATACAATGGGGTGGGGTGGGGATGACAGCAGCAACGAAACGATGCATGATGGAACATTTGCAGAAAGCCCTCCTATCCCCCAGTAGCTCACTGGGGAAAAGCACCCCCGTGAGAAATGGGAGTGAGAGTGTTCGAAACCCACCAGGAGAGAATGTTTTGGCTTGCGAGAAACTGAGCCAAACTAGAAAAGTTCAATGAACAAAGATATAAATAAAAAGAAATTTTATTCCTAAAAACCAATGCAGCCTAAATAAGTTAAACACCCTTTTATAAATGAATTATATACCTGTAATTTGCAGAACATTCTTGTTGTAAACGGTAACTGACCAAACGTGTTTCTGCAATGGAATTTTCCCAAACCATGTCCTGTTTGATTTGGGTTACATAAGCTGGTTTTTTTTTTAGCAATGAGTGGGGTTTCTAGAGGCTTGAGACAAACACACAAAGTTGTTATGAATTTAGAGATATATCTCTTTACCAGTAACATCACTGAGTTGCTAATAAATGGAAATTGCCAAATAGTTTTATCCCATGTACTTTACCCACCGATACTCGGTGGAATAATTATGCTACTGTCTTGGAAATAAGTCTGTAAATAATGTCTTGCTGGACATGGTTCAATGTGATGTTCACAGTTTATCTGCACTTTTGATATCCTGTATATTGTATTTTTGTTTTACAAAGGAATCTCCCTTATAAATAAAAGCGGAATGGTGGTGGCACTTCTCTAGAACATTCCACACGCTCCAAAATCGGTTCGCTCTCTGATCTGTCATTCAGAGGGTCTCCCTATCCACTGGCTGCTTTGCCTGAGTCCTGCCTCCAACATTCTAAACATTTTGCTGTTCCTCTCCCCCCCATAGCCAGTCAGAACACAGAGGTTATTTGCATATGCAGCCTCATTGGCCTCTGCCTCAGTACACAGAGGTCGTTTGCATATGCGACTTGATTGGCTTTTGCCTCTAATATTCTCAACAGTTTTGCTGTTCTGAGGTAAAATGTGCCCAATCTCCAGGTGAGGGCTGGAGATCATTCAGAATTACAACTGCTTTCCAGATGGCAGAGATCAGTTCCCCTGGAGAAAATGGTGGGCTCTGTATCCTTATATACTGCTGAGGTGGCCCCTGTATGACAGCCAATGTGACGTAGAAGTCAGGGCTTTAGAACACGGGAGAGGCTGCAGGTGTGTGGGGCGTGGAAAGCTGAAGAGTGAGGGGAAAATAAAGGTAGGTTGATGATTGGCTGGGAAGAAGATAGGGTT
>NW_015173172.1:43021-61332 GCF_001447785.1 Gekko japonicus | reverse complement strand
AACCATTGTTGCCAATCTCCAGGTGAGGGCTGGAGATCACTCAAAATTACAACTGTTCTTTAGGTAGCAGAGATCAGTTCCTCTGGAGAAAATGGTGGACTCAGTGTCATTATACCCTGCTGAGGTCACCACAGCAAATTGACACTGAGTGTCCAAGGCCGGGGCACCCACCCAGAGCCTCTTTCTAGAGGCCGTTGTATTTATTTCCACAACAGGCCTTTTTCTAGTAGTTATATATTTACACTTCTGTAAAGGGGCTACTGACAAAGAAAATACGTCAAAAGACATTTCATTTTTTATGGTTTATAGTAAGAATGTTTGGCAGATTATGCATTGTTCAATGATTAAAGGATATATAATTTATTTAGGTTGCATTGATTTCTAAGAGTGGACTTTATTTTTAACTAGATCTTTGTTCTTCAAGCTTTTCTGGTTGTCATGGCTTGTGTATTGGCTGCAGGTTTATTCCCACCCCCCATTTTCTGCTTATGGCTGCAACAAGCTGATCCATAGCAAAATGGAAGGAGAAGTCCCTACTAGATCCCAGAACACTGCAGATTATTCCTCTAACCATGTGCATAGCAGGATTCACAGGAGAAAGACACATCACTGGGGAGTTGGGACCCTCCACTGAAACTGATGTAGAAATCAGCCGTATATAACAGAGCAAGGAAGATTAGAGAGAAAGGAAGAACACATGCTGGCCATGCATACGGTTAGTCCAAACTCCTGATGGGGATGGCTGTTAGACTGCCATGGAAGAAGCCCCAGGTACAGCTGAGATCTTGTACCATCAGACCCAGTTACTGGGGGTAGTCTGTTCATGCTGATTGGGTACCTCAGATGTGAGCTCATTTGCTTAACAACTTCCCATGCACCATTCCTACACTGCATTTGAGATCCATACGCATGCTGCTATTTGTTTCTTTCCTCCCCACCTCTATGTAGCCTTTCTGGCTTATAACAGCTGTCTTAGGATCCTTGTCTGCCCTACCTTCATGCTTCAGCACAACTCTGCAGACAGTGAACGACCCTCCTGGCCTCCTCCCAGGGCACAGTCCATTCTGAAGATCACTCATGTTTGGGAGAATCAGATGGCATCTACCAAACATCTGTCAGAGACACAGCTGTGAAACAACGTCAGGAATGGAGTTCTGAAAGCAAGATAAATTAATTGAATTGCTAACTCCCTTGGTCTGATAAGTGTCTTTTATACAGATTTAAATTTTTTAGAAATTTTAAAGCCATGGGGGATTCCCCCCCCCCCCTTTCATGGAACAGAAGAAAAGTCTGGGAAGAATAAAAATATATGCAGTACATTTTCCTATCAAACCAAACCTACTTTTCTGCTTTAAGAATGTAAAATGCACAAGTTACAAGTTAGTATATAAAGTTGTATGTATTGGCATATTTATAGAATTTAAAAGTGTAAATACTTTAGGTTTTTTACAAGCGAAATTGCAAATATACCCAATGGTAAAGTGAGAGAGTGAACTGTAGAATTGCTTTCCACCAAGTTTGATGTTCTCACTTTTCACTACGAAAAGGAAAAAAATACTTTGTAGGAGGGTTTTTTTGCAGTGCTCCCCAAAATTTCTTAATTTTTCCATGGGGGGGGAGAAGTCCTGGGGGAGGGGAATGGGGGGGAAAACTCCTTTTTTCTGGGGCCTTCACCTCTCTAATCCTACACCTGTATTCACAGACAGAATCCTACGTCAAGCTGTCCTTTCACTTCGTGCCCATGAGAGGTTCAGGAGTTCTAGTAAAGCAGCTCTCTGTTAAGATGTTTGCAGTGACAAAGGAGCCATGCCTAAAATGAGATTTGTCAGCTACTCAGTAGAATGGCTAGATGCAAGCTTGTGGGGAGCTGCATTTAAACTCTGACTGGGGTTTCCACCGCAGCTATTTCATGCGTGTCTGTCTGATCCTGCAAAGTGAAAGGCATCATGACTGTTTTGTTCACAGCAGCAATGGTTGGAATGCAGTGGGTAGTAGTGCGATGGACGGTTTCAAGTTCTGCCCTCCAGGAGCCTAAGCCAGTCACTTTCACATGGCAGATTGGAATGGAAAGAAAAAAAAGAGGAGTTTGGCAGTTTAATTGATGGCCAACTGAGAGAATTGAGGGTGGTTGGAGTTTGGTGGGAGAAGGGTTTGGAGGTCTGGTTAGGCTGGGAGTCTGTTAGGGCCTTCAGGTATTTTGAAGGTAGGTAGGGCTTGGGTGCTGTTCCTATCAAAAACAGTTCCGCGTGAAGTCTGAGTCAGTCAAACAAGAAACCTGCTTTGTAACTGTTACCTTACTCAAGCCCCAGCTTTCTGGTACCTTTCTTACTGTAGTACTAAGAGCACCAGAGAGAAGGAAAACAAAGAAACCACCAAGCCACACATACCACTGAAATAAGCCTGTTTCTTAGTTGTTTTCATCAAGACTCCTGTGTGGTTCGTTCAGGCTTATAATCCCCTCAGAACAGGCCAGATGAATGTCAAGTGGCTTCTTGAGTCCAGGCAGTGCCTTCATTGAGGACTAGAAGACTAAGTAGTCCCCAACGCCTCAAACATAAAAATAAAAGTATATTTTAAAAAGTTTGTAGGGTGTGTTGCCCTGACCCGGATGGGCCAGGCTACTAGACTGATCCCATCAGACCTAGGAAGCCCTGGTTAGTGTTTGGATGGGAGACCACCAAAGAAGTGCAGGGTGGCAAAGCACAGGCAGGCAATAGCAAGCCACCACTGAATGTCTCTCGCCTTGTAGATCTGTGGGGTCGCCATAAGTCAGCTGCGACTTGACGGCACTATCCACCACCACCAGCACCTGGGTGTGAAATTTAGGTCTCTAGTTTCTAGGTCTAGAGATGTTGTGTCATCACAGGTAGTCATCCAGAAACCTGGTTGCACTCTGTGTGTGTGGGTCACATTATCCCAGCATCGTACTGATATACTACCAACTTACTTGGAGGGGGGTGTGTGTCTTCAATATGCTTGTGTATCTTTTGCCCCCTGTGTAGGAAGCACTGCTAGCAGTAGTTGAGGGAGGGAGGCTTGTTGAAATAGTACACAGTAGGTCCATGTCATGGGGTAAGGGGAAATATTTGTAGGTTTGAGCTAGGGGATTTCCCTCCCTTGCTTACGTGTATGGAGTCCATTGTTCTTGCATCCTCAGTTGGAGGTGTGAAGGGTCTTTTCTAAGTCTCAAACAGCACTTTATGACCTTTAATAGCAACTTGAGTCCAGGTTTCCCATCCCTGGTTTGCATTCCCTGTAATCACACAGAAGTTGTGGGAAACAACCTTTTAAAGAGCCCATCATGGGATCATGGCATGAGGGAGGTGCTGATACTTATGTCAGCTTGTTTTTTTTTTGCTGATGCCTTGTTACGCGGGAGGGCTGGTCTCCTTTGGTGCGGAGGTGGCAGCATGCTATTCTGGCATATTTCCGAGGTATACAAGGTTGGGGCTTAGTTGTTGTCCTAAGGAATTTAAAGATGGGCTTTAGGTCTGCAGACTTATTTAGAAAAATGCACGATGACTGAACATTTCAGAAAGCTTTTTATGTACTGCTTAAACCAATGGTTATAAAGTGTAGGGCTGTTGAGAAAAATGGCAGGTGTGAGCAAACCCCCCCCCCCCCCCCCCGATTTTTCAGAACAGGAGTTGCAATTCTAATGGGATCATTTGCAAGGGAAGAGTGGGCTCATAAGTCCCCATTTGGTGCCAGCCTGGTTACCCTATGCTGGAAGTGTGAAAAGAAGATAATATGTAGGAGCCAGGAGTAGAAGAGTGCCTGTAGGAGATGGAAGTGTAGGGGGAAAGTAAGAGCCATGCATCGACATCCACTGAAGTTCTAGGGCTACGCCAACACAAGGTTTTTGTTGTTGCAGCATGTTGCATCAGAAAAAGAATTGGACTTCCTCGCCCCCCCCCCCCCCATTTTGGAAAAAGATAAAGCAGTGCAGTAGAAGGCATGCTTTTGTTCTAGCTTATATACTTCTGTGTTTTGAAAAATAGAAGTATATTAAATAGAGGGGGGGAATTAAATTTTTGTTTTTGTTCTAATAAAAGAGGAGACTCTGTTCTATTCCCTGTTTGCTGCACCATGCAGCCTGGCAGAAAAATCTTCCTGAGGCTGAATGCTCCTCCCTGAAAGGGGATTCCCCAGTTTTCTGACTCAATAGGTTGCAATCGTAGAGGACACTATAAGTAAAAGATCCCACAGCAGCTCTTCCAGACTCTGGCTGGGCTGAGATAGGAGGTGTGTGTGTTTTGCTTGAACTGCTTCAGATCTCTTCGTGTTCTCATCAATAGGGTCCTTAAATGTAGGTCTTGGTTGCTGCCTTTTGTTATCGTTAACTTGTTTAACTGTGACAGTTAATATTGTCTGTTGATATTCCCTGAACTGGTTGTTTTTTTTCAGAGTATGGAATTCATAGTAAAAATGGTTTTAACCTCCCTCCCCCCCCCGAAAAAGTCTTTCTCTGCAAGTGGCTCATTCAGAAGTAGCAGCAGCTTGATAGTGCAGTTTAATTAATCCTATGGTTTCATATGTTACTGCCTGAACCCATTTCAATTTGCTGTGTTCTGTCTCAGATTAAGGAAGTACCTTTCCTCAGATTTTCTCAGGGCTGTTTGTGGCTCATTTCCAGCTGAAGTTGTCTCAGCCATTGAAATAACTTTCCTTATCGAACACAGAGAGGAGTTTCAACACGATCGCTTTACATTTAGATTTATTGGGATATAATGCATTGTAGTAATGTTGATGTTTAATTGACTCATATTACTGTCTTTCACTGTGCTGCACTATGAATAGGGTTGTAAAATTGCTGGAAATTTTGAAGATCTGGGTTCTGTTTCTGGAAGGTAAAACAAAAGTTTGGGGAATATTGCAATATTTGCAGTACTTAGTTTCCTGTCAGCCCTAAGCTTATTTTTTCACTTTAACAACATAAATTAGATTATACAGTTGCATTGTTCAGTGTATTTATATGTGTTCTACATCGAAAACTGCCAATATACCCAGTACTTGAGAAAGAGTTGCAGACTTCTCCACCCTGTGCTGCCTTAGTATGTGTATCGTAATTTTGCCATCTGAGGGGCAAGGGGGAAAGTTGAAGGTAGAAAACAATTTCTTTACTAAAGAAAATGAAGTGTACTGTTTGGCCAGAAATGTTCTCATGCGGTCACAATAGGTATAGGTACCAGCATATTTGGATATTGTAAAATTTTATAACATTGAAAACACTGAACTGTTCAATAGTGTATTATATTAAAATACATAGCATATTAATTGTTGCCCAGCTGATTCATATTTAATCCATAAATGCTTGAAAATGTTGTATATGTTTACAGTATGCTTGAGAATTGTATGATATTGCTGGTTTTCATAGTGCCATTTTGAATGAGTAAAACCTTGTCACTTAAAAGAAAAAGAAATCATAGGAGTTTGTTTCAATGATCCCCCAAATTTCCCATTTTTTCTTTGGTAAAATTGGGGGGGGGGAATCCTTGGAGAAAAACAATTGAGCCTCCCCCCGACCTTGACATATCTAAGTGGAAATACTTCGCAGGTTTGATAAAACCTTGAGACATCCTTTTTTGTTTCCTTTAAGAAAATGAATTTTGTAGACCCCTATGGGTAAAAAGCAAACCCCCCCTCAACACTTCCTCTTTCATTTTTTTAAAGCCTCTTTCAGGTCTTCCCATGTAAGGGAAATAATTTCAGTACAGTATATGGTATCAAGGAAGATACCTTTTAACTATACTATGGCAACAAAAAATAACAATAATTTGTTCCTTACATCATGCAACTAAACCTGCAAATAGTTAATGTGTGGTCTTGCTTCCTCTTCTTTTATTATACTTACAGCCTCGGGTTCCAGTAGTCTCCTTTTCAGGGCGTGATTCAGGCTGGCACCTTAGTTTCAGCAATACTACAGGCTCAGAACACTAGTTAGGACCTTTGGAATTTAGCATTCCCTGACTCATGCTTTTGTATAGTACACTGTTTAAATTGGAAAAGAAAATTTTAAATAAATATTTTCAGGTATCTCCAGTAGGGGTGTGCAAAAAACAACAACAGTATTTTTCCAATTCAGGTTTATTGGACCAAAAAAATATCAGTATTCCTGAATCTGTCCAAATCCCAGTATCGGTATTGTATTGGGATTCGAGTAAATATTTTGGAACCCTGAATTTATTTGGCTCTATTATACCCTGTGTGGACTAGGGAGTGTCCCCATAGGGTATAATGGAGTTCAGAAGGCATTTAAAGTTTAAATGCCTTGAGTTCACTTGACAAGTCATACAGTGGCATGACTCAGTGAGTTCAGAAGGCATTTAAACTGAATTCTGAATTCTCTTGCTGAGTCGCACCGTGGCTTGGCCATGCCCAAATGAAAGCCAAATAATATCAACTTTTATTTGGGCACAGCTATTTTGGTAGCCGAATCAGATTAGGGAATCTGATTCGGCTGAAAAATTACCCCCAAAATACTGATAAGGTATTTCTCGGGTATTTATTTGGCTCAGTATATACTAAGTGCACACCCCCTAATCTCCTGTGCTGAATAAGTTATCCATCTATCTCTTACACAAAGTGCTTTCTGTGCATATGAGCTGCAGTTATGTATCTTGTATTTATTTGTTTAGAAAGTTTATGAAAAATGTAGTGAAATCAAAATAGTTATGGGCAATGTGTATTGATGCACCTTGCAGACAAGGGTGATGAACTCGAGTCTTTTAAAATAAAGGTTAACCAAAGCTGTGACATCTGGTGTTTAAGAAAAAATATATATTCAGTATTGCTTATCAGCAGGATAGGCAACCTTTTTTGGGGCCAGAAATGCCCGCCCACCCCAAGAGATGCCTGCCTGTGAAGAAGCTGGTGTGCTAGCAAACAAAGTGAGAGGGGAGGGGTTGTACTTGTCCCTTACACACATGGTGCAACCCAGGTCCCTGCAGCTCTGGCACTGTTTCGTGGGTTTGCCTTGGGCTTGAGTGTTGGCTAGGTGGGAGCTGATAACGACCACAGATCGTGCCACTTGCCTTCTCTTGCACTGCTAGCCCCAACCGTGCGGTCAGTGCCTTGATTGCTTGGGTGGAGTTCTGGCCCTGGGAGCCAAGCAGAATGGTCTGAGCTGCTGTCGGCACAGAATCAAACTCAGATGTGCATCTCCATTACAAAGTAATTTAATTACAGATTGGGTCCCATGGATCTGTTCGTCTAATGGCAGCACCTTCCCCTGACACCAAAGGAGAGAAAGTGCTGCTGTTAGAGGAATGGATCTGTGGGAAGTTAGCCCAGTTAGCACAATGTGATAAAGTGTGTGCTAAGCTTTTAACATGAGAATGACTGTTCCACTGTTACTGTTGCTGCTATTAGTCAACACCATTGACCCTTAAATAATTGGTGATACTTTTCATTTTAGTGCCAAGGATGACATTGACGTTGATGCTCTTGCTGCTGAAATAGAGGGAGCAGGGGCCGCCAAGGAACAAGAGCCTCCAAAGTCTAAAGGCAAAAAGAAAAAGGAAAAGAAAAAACAAGAATACGAGTGAGTATGCTTGTCCTTTGTTGCCCTCCTTAGGTGCATGAAAGCAGTCTTCTGGGTCTGTATACCTTGCTGAGCGAAGAAACATGAACCCAAAGAGATTTTTTGGATGTGTTCTCTGAAGCTGAAAAGCTCCATCTGTGGCCTCACAGTAAAATTGTCAGTGTTAGCCAGGATTGTTCAGGGGTGGGACGTGGGTAAGGTATATGCATGACTAAATTTAGTCCTTCACATCCAGATCTCACTCCCCCAAACAGACTGTTGCCTTGATAGTTCAGTGTCTTGAATGGGGCTTTTATGCTTTGAAGATGATGCATGCACAGCATTCTGCTGATGAGCATATATAGAGCTTGACCTGGGCTGAATGTGGATTTGCCTGTTTGACGACTGGTGTTACTAGCGGGCCAAACAGCCCCTCCCCCATGGCCTTCCAGCAAGTTGAACAATGACCATTCTCTGTTCTGTGAAATTCTGTGGAATAACAGGAGAGCTGCAAGAGTATGCCTACTACTCTGGCTCCCTCCTTAAGCCCTTTCCCAGGTAGGGGACTTGAGAAACAAGGGTGCACATGTAATACATTTCTTTGTATCACATGTCTTTCTGCCCCTGTGTTTCTAGTCTTTCCAATCTGTTTCTTAGCTTGGAGTGAGGGGGAGGAGGAGAGAGACAGAAGGGCACAAAAAAGAAGATAATGTATTTTACATGACCCAGTTTCTGTCCTTCCTTTCAATTTCTCTGATCCAAGAATATGAAAAGAAGAAAGTGGGTTGGAATCTAGAGGGTTAGGCAGCACATCTCTCTCTGTTGGAATCAGTCAGTTAGAACCCTGCTTTATCTGAAAGTAAGCGGTGCATAAAAATATGTAATTCTTATTGTAGTGAAGATGATATCTTGAAGGAGTTGGAAGAGTTGTCTCTAGAGGCACAAGGAGGGAAAGCTGAAAAAGAACCACCTGCAGTAAAGGTAAACAGTACTGAACAAAAATATTGAGAGAAATTGTACCCAGAATGCCCCTTGCCAAAGTGAATTGTCATTTCTCCCCAAAGCAGTGTATAGTCCATATAAACTTTCCCAGATGTGGGAAGTGATCTGTGAATGGTTTAGTTCTGTTGCCACATGCAAAATTTCCATGTGCAATGTCTTTGTTCAAACACTCCAATGACAAGTAATTTTTACAGTATGGAACTGTTTTGGTGAATTGTCCACCATTTTCTGAACCTGTCCCCAAATGGCATCATTTTATGCATTTGTCTCACTGTATTATGTGTGGAATGCTGGATTGCATTCCATACCTTTAATCATTTATATACTGACTTTGAACAGTGATGAGGCTGCCCGAGAAAGGATTAAATAAGAAACATTATATGTTTTACTGGAAGAAGGGAAGTCTTTCAACTTCAAATACGTTCTATAGTCTGCATCCAGAGAATTTTCATGTCACAGTTTTAATATTTTCAAGCATAAGACTTTTATTTTCCATTGATGAAATTTTTAAAAAAACACCATTTAAAAACACCTGTTTGATTTATCAGATAGAGAATGAAAATGAAGAAATCGGCCTTTCAAAGCAAGATAAAAAAGGAAAAGGAAAGAATAAAAAGTCCAACTTGGATGATGATTATGACAGCGAAGAAATGGAGGACAAAGAAGCAAAGTCTAAGAAAGCCACTAAACCCAAAAAGGACGCTCCTTCTGGCAGTAGTGATGATGACTTTGATACGACACTTAAAAAGAAGAAAGGAAAAGGTCAGAAGTCAAATAAAAAACTGGAGCTTTCCGAAGAAGATGACGTTAACGTTAAGAAAGGCAAGGAGCATGTCCAGGGAGCATCCTCTGGGGAGAGTGGCGATGAATTCGTTGAGGGCCCCGAGTCAAAAAAAGGACAAAAGAAAAATGAGAAGGGCAAGGCAGTGGCTGAGGCTGAAAGTGGTGATGAAGAGGAGGAGTCTTCATTCAAAATAAAAACTGTGGCTCAGAAGAAAGCAGAAAAGAAAGAACGAGAGAGAAAAAAGCGGGAGGAGGAAAAAGCCAAATTAAGAAAGCAGAAAGAAAAAGAAGACCTGGAAGTTAGTAAAGAACAGGGGAAGCAGAAGGAGATTCCAAAGAAAGCTGAAAAAGGAGCAGTTTCTGAATCTGCGCCAGCATCTGGTGCTGTGGAAAAGGGAGAGACTTCTGTAGCAGCTGAAGGTTAGTGAAATTGTTGTGGAAAAATGAATTTTTGTGGGAAGAGTTAAAAGTTTCCACTGGGAACTTGCAGGGCAGGGAAAGCAAGTTAATGTTTTGGATATGCTCATGTCGATCCTAAAGTATGTTTGACTGCAACATTCAGATCAGTTTGATCCCAGCTGTTGGGGATCTTAAAAACAAAACAAAAAAGTAGGCATCTGTTGGGAAAATTGATTATCTGAGTTTACCTGAAGATGTCCAATAACACAAAAGAAGGGGCAAAAAACCAACCTCAAAATGGATACCTAAAAGGTTGAAGTTACAAGCATATATATAAAAAAGATTAAACAAAAATATATCTTTAATATTTCAGTGCACTTAAATAGCTCATTAAAAACAAAATAGGATTTTAGGTCATATACTGTACAGTACACAATTTACATACAATGCAGAATACTCTTAGTAGCACTAATTGAAACCAATAAACCAATAAAATTGGACCAGATGAGTTTCAGCCACAAAGGCCTTCTTCACTGGTCCCAATTTAATACCACATACACACTATATGAAGGAATCTGTGCTGTAGTGCGTAGATGGGGGCTTAAAAAATAATAATGAATCAAATTAATTTTATTGATACTTTTCAAAATTATTAATAAAATTAATAATAAAAAAATCAACGTACATTCCAAAATATATACTGTGGCACAGAAGTACTCTGTGGGAGTTTTATATCTGGCTCCTGATCTTTATAGCCACATCAAAGGGAATGAAAGATAGTATAATCATGCAATAAAAATATTTTAAAAACACACTAAGAATTCCTTCTGTGCTAAGGATACTAATATACTCAAAAACAAACCGATGAGTATTGTCCGGTGAAGTTCGTAGGTAAATTTATTGATCTGAATTCAGCAATTCCTGCACCCGCAGTGTGTATTTGTGTGCTTCAACTGTAAATTAAGAAGAGCCCTAGATGATTACATGTAATGTGGTCTGGTCCAATTTTATTGGTTTATTGGTTCCAATCAGTGCTACTAAGAATATACTGTAATTATATGTAGTGTGTATGGCACAGTGTGCTACTAAGAGTATTCTGCATTGTATGTAAAGTGTACTGCACTGTGTATGACCTGTATGGCCTAAAGGCCTATTTTGTTTTTAATGAAATATTTAAGTGCACTGAAATATTAAAGATATATTTTGTTTAATCTTTTTTTATATATGCTTGTAACTTCAATTTTTTTGGTATCAATGTCCAGTAATCAGTCATGCTGCTGCCTTGGTTTGTTGGCTCATTTATTTGACTGTTGTGGTTGCAAAAAGAGATGCTTCAGGTGGCTATAAATTTATGCCTCCCAAATCCATGAGGCACATGACTGCTTCTGAGCAGAGCCTTTTTCAGGGAGAAGTGCTCTGTCTTGCAGAATAAGTCGCTCCCATGACTCGCACAAACTTTAGCAGCATCCTCAAAGGTGTTTTGGGAATCAGTTGTTGGGGGAGGAGGGACGCGAAGAAACTGCAGTGTGTATTCACAAGGCCTTGGGGGACACTCCGTGGCCTTTAATTCTCCTTTTTTTAAAAAGGGGACCGTTTGAGTTTAAATTTGAAAATGATTGTCTGTTTTAGCAGATGATAATGAAGGCGAGAAAAAGAAGAAAGAGAAAGATAAAAAGAAAAAGAAAGGTGAAAAGGAAGAAAAAGAAAAAGAGAAGAAAAAGGGTCCTAGCAAAGCCACAGTGAAAGCCATGCAAGAAGCCCTGGCTAAGCTGAAGGAAGAGGAGGAAAGAGCAAAGAGAGAAGAGGAGGAGCGAATCAGACGACTGGAAGAGCTAGAAGCCAAACGCAAAGAGGAGGTACTGCAAGTTTTCATACTGAAGAGGGGGAAAGGGTAAAACAGCATTTTGGCTTTGAAGTGTGGATTGTGTTGTGTTTCTCACCAAACATCACCATTTATTTGCTGCCAATAAATGTTCCCATGAGATATGAGGGAGGAGGAAGGGGACCAGTAACTCATGGATAGGATTAACACGAGTTCTTTCATAAATTCCAAAAACCAAGAACATGATCCATGTAATACATTTTATTAAGATCAACCCAGTGACACGTAGCAGTATTGTGAGCTTTCGAGATCACCAGAACTCTTCCACAGAGTGGATGCTACAAAAACATTGTTTAAAAAGAGCTTTGGGAAGGGAGAATGCCACAGGACATGGTGTTAGGTCCCGTTAAAGCCTACACTGTGTGTATCGGATGCAGAGCAGAGTCAGACTCCTGGTTTCAAGTTACTCCAAGCAAGAAGGCAATAAAATGGTTACATTCTATAGAATAAATAAAGTCCAACAGATGTCTCTGTCTCTAAACCTGTGTGACTCAAAATCCCTGTTCAGCAGTGAGACTAGAAATTACCTAGAAGTCATTGTATTAACTCAGGAGTTTTAAATTTGTTGCATGAAGCATAGAGTCAGAGTCCTTTTTTTGTTGGTTGATTTCAGGTATCATAAAAGTAGAAAGAGGTAGTTTACAGCCCAAAAGCAAAATCCAGATGTCATCACCCAGAAGTGTCAATGCATTGAGTTTACTACCAAATAACATGCATTCATCGGCAAGTGTTGAATGTCAAGATCTAGCGCAATGTGGTAGAAAGGATGATAGATGTACCCTTGCTCTTTTTAGGAACGCTTGGAACAAGAACGGAAGGAGAGAAAGAAGCAAAAAGAGAAAGAGAGGAAAGAGCGCTTGAAGAAGGAGGGAAAGCTTTTAACTAAATCTCAGAAAGAAGCTAGAGCCAGAGCAGAGGCTACTCTTAAGTTACTGCAAGCTCAGGGTAAGGTTCACTTTTGCCATTAATACTTTGACTGCCTCATGTGTTTATTATTCAGACTAAATTACTTCAAAAGTATTTTCCAGTGTTTGTAATGCTCCAGTGCTGAGCTCAAGTTGTACTGCAAACTTTTACTTGATGTTACATGTAGTAACTGGGGAGTGAAGGGAGCAAAACCTTGGTTGGTTATGTATAATAGACAGGAGTACAATATGCTTGCTGCTGAAATCAGTGGGAAATCAGCCCATATGTAGCTGAAACCTCTGTAAACACATTTGTTACCATTTTTATAATTTGTAGATTAAGTCATCAACACTAATTGAAAAACAAATGACTAAAATCAGCTACGTAAGAAATCAGCAACTTATAAAACTACAACACGCAGTAAAAATCACAGTAGGTAGTATAAAAACAACTTAGCAACTTTAGGAGAATAAGATGATGATTTGGAATTTAAATTACAGTAAACTAGGTACCATCTGTAGGGAGGGTATTCATTAAGTGGGCATCACCATGGGAAAGGCCCTGGCCCTAATCAAATAGGGTCTCTGAAGATTACCTCAGATGGTGGGCACTGTCATATGGGAGTTTGTATTTGTGCTTCCATTTCCATTCACCCATTTTGCAAAGTATTTTTTTTCTGCTTTCAGCTTTTACTTTCTGTCAGAAAGCAAAAAGTGAGATAGATGGGCTAAGATGACATAGGGTGAAGCAACTGTGCGGGACTGCTGAGGAGGAGAGGCGGGGCTGGGCTTTTAAGCCTTCACTGCCCCGCCCCCTTCCAAGGCCTGTATGTGGCGCTTTTGGCGCCAAACCGTTTTCTGCCTCTTCTGGCTGGGAGGCAAAGGCGTTTCCCCAGCCCAACGGCCGGAATGGCCATGGGCTGTTTGAACCGAATTTCCTTCGGGGTTGGGTGTATTCAGTTTTGGTTCTACAAAACCTAAGACATTCATAATTCTAAACTCCGTAAATCTGCCAAACAGAATAATTTCACATATTAGCCAAGATACAAATTGTGCATTTTATGCAGGTACATTACAAAATTTGGTTTGATTAGAAACTATTGTGTATATTTCTGTTGTTGCCCCGAATCCCACCCTCCCCTACAAATAAACTGAGGTTCCGCTCCAGCACTCTAGCCACTGCGCTGTCTCTGTCACTAATGCTGTCTTATCAGGGCTGATAGCAGCTTGTGGGAAAGGGGATTTCTATGAGCAAACAGCAAGGGGAGGAGATTAGATCCCTACCCTTCTCCACTGTAGATCCAATCCAATTTGGTGACAGCTGCAGTGGATTTTGAGTTTAAACTATCCCCATTATAAAGTGCAGGGCTTTTTTTGTAGAAAAAGACCAGCAGGAACTCTTTAGCATAATAGGCCACACCCAACAGCAGAAACTCATTAGCATATTAGGCCACACCCCGACAGCACAGCTCGTTGGCATATTAGGCCACACCCCCATGTTACCAGAATTGTGGCCATCCAGCCACACCGACCTTTTGCTTCTTATTCTGTTTACCTTGTTTGTTGTAAAACCCAGGGCTTTTTTTTGTAGCAGGAACTCCTTTGCATGTTAGGCCACACACCCCTAATGTAGCCAATCCTAATGAGTTTCTGCTGTTGGGTGTGGCCTATTATGCTAATGAGTTCCTGCTGGGTGTGGCCAACTCGGGAGCCAGCCAGAACTCCATTCCCGTGCGTTCCTGCCCAAAAATAGCCCTGATAAAGTGTATTTGAGCTCTGAGGTTCTTCATTCTGTAGTGGCACTCGTATGTATGAGAGGAGAGCATAAGAAGAGCCCTGGTGGATCAGAGCAGGGGTCAACAGAGACCAGCATCCTGTCTCTCACGGTGGCCAGACGGTTAATGTGGAGGATCAAGAACAGGGCATAGAGGTCAAAGACTTTCCCTGATGTTGTCTTCCTGCAATGGTACTCAGGTTTCCTGCCTCTGAATGTGGAGGTTCCCTTTTAGTCATGGTGGGTCCATGAATCTGTCTAACACCTTTTTAAAGCTGGCTGTGCCTGTGGCTGCCACTACATCCTGTAGCAGCAAATTCCCCATTTTAATCACTCATTGAGTAAAGATGTATTTCCTTTTCTCAGTCCTGAATCCACTGCCCATCAACATCATTGGATGCCCTTGAAATCTAGTACTTTGGGAAAGGATGAAAAAGTTATATTTTCCCACTCTCCGTATCCTGTAAATAATTTTATAAACCTCTATCCCCCCCCCCCCCGGTTGACTGTTTCTTAAACTGAAAAGTTTCAGACTCTTCAGCCTTTCCACATAGGAAAGGTGCTGCAACCCCTTAGTCATCTTGGTTGCCCTCTTCTGTACTTTTCCTGCTCTGAAATATCCTTTTTGAGATATTTCCAAATTAGGCTGCCCCGTAGAACCGTACAGGGGCATTATAATATTAGGTGTTATATTTTCAATTCCTTTCTTAATCCTAGTATAGTTTGCCTTTTTCACTGCTGTGGTACCTTGGGTTGACGTTGTCATTGTGGTATCCACTATGACCCCAAGGTCTGTTTTCCTCTCACAGTCTGAACTTGCTGAGAGTATTAGCGTATACTTAAAGTTGGGATTGTAGACTTACTGGCTTTGGAAACCCTGACTGGATGGAAAGGTGGCATAAAAATGTTTTAAATAAATAAATAATTTCCTCGTCCCCCCCCACCTCTTTTAAAAAAATCAATGTAACATTTTGCTACACTCCAGTCTTCTGGTACAGTGGCTGACTTTTAGTGATGTTACATATGCTGGTTAGTAGATCAACAGTCTGACATTTGAATTCCCTAAGAATCCTTGGGTATATGCCATCAGAATCTGGAGACTTAACTGGTTTTTAATTTCCCCAACTTCATCTCTTCTCACCTCAGTTTGACTCAGTTTTTCAGACTCCATTCCTGAAAGTAGTGCTTATAGCCTCGGTACAGGCCCCATACTTTCAAGAGTGAACACAGATGCAAAGAATTCCTTGAGTTTCTCTGCCATCTTCCTTTGGCAATCCTTTTATTCCTTGGTCATCCAAAGGCCCAACTTCCTCTCTGGCTGGTTTCCTGCTCTGGATGTATTTAAAGAAATGCTTACTGTTTGTCTTGAAGCTTTTAGCAATCTGCTCCTCAAATTCTGTTTTCTCATGCCTAATTACTGACTTACATGCCCACTTTAACTAAATTGTCTTTTAGCACCAAGCACTCCAGCTCCCCCATATTGGCTTGGAGGCTTCTAGCATTGGCATATAGACAGCTATAACATTATTACCCCTGCCTCCCTTGGGCCTTTTATATCTGCACATGGCCTTCCTTTGCCATCCTATTCTCACTCCCAAATTCTGTTGTTTTCCTACCAATATTAACCCATTGGACTGACTTGTCCTGAACTGGAGACTCCCCAGCTCTTGTTGGCTTTTGCCTGGTATTAGATTAAAAGCTGCTCTGCTGCCTTATTGATATTATAAGTGCTAGAGCCGTGTGGTTCCCTTTTGGTTCAAATTAAGCCCATCTGTTTTATACAGGTTCAGCTTGTGCCACAAAGTTCACTATCGCTGAACAAATCTAAACTCTCTCCCTGGCCCCACTTTCTCATGTTATCTGCTGTCTTGCTTACCATCTACTAACCAAAAACATTTTAGAGACTTGGAAATGTACAGTGAAATTAGTGAAATTGTACTTCACCAAATTAGTGTCTGGGCTTATTTCGGTTAAGGTGTTTGGCCTCATGGTTAAGCCTCATTGTTTTTTTGCTAATTTGCAAATTCAGTTTTCACTGGCTACCAAATTTGTTACACTGCAGCAGTATTTCTTTGAATATGTTGGTTACTGTTTGGCAGGTGTTGAGGTGCCATCCAAAGATTCTGTGCCAAAGAAAAGGCCTATATATGAAGACAAAAAGAAAAAGAAACAACAGCAGCAAGAAAAAGATGGTGAGGTTGCTCAATTTTGCATTTTTTAAAAAAATGTAGTGCTTGTATGTAGCATTGTTAATCAACTGGAATTCTTGTTTTGTTTTTCAAAACATTTGGTTTAAAGAGCCCTGATTTCTTTTAAAATAGACTTTACAATTACAAAATTGGAAGCATTTCAAAGCTTGGCTGTAAAGCTGTGGTGGTAGCTGGTTCCTTCTCTGCTGTTATAGCTTATAAACACTGAGTGATCTGTGATCATTGAGAGTCCTTTACCTGCCATCTAGTTGTAGCAAGAGAAATCTGGATTTTGAAGGATTGCTAAAATAGTTGTGATTGTGGTAGGTTTAAACACTCTTTTTTTAAAAAAACCTCTTCAGACATATAGTAATTTTTTTCTCTTACAATTCTAGAAATCATGGAGCCAACTTCCACTATTGAAGAAGCTGTAGAACCAGTTACAGTTACACCAGTGAAAGAAGAGATTACTCTTCAAGCAGAACCAGGTCGGTTAATCAGGCAGACTGGAAATATCTAATTTGTCTGAATCGTAGATCCCTTATTTCTTTTTCCTTAGTTTAATATTGTGAGGCCAGATAAACCAGACCATCTTCAAGGCTACTGAGATTTCATGTTATCAATAACAAACATGTGAGTCATCCAGTTTTTTCCTAGTCCTTATATCCTATCTGCATTACCTTTTAGTTTCAGAAGAAAAGGAAGAAGAGGAACCTGAAGAGGCAGGGTTGGATGATTGGGAAGCTATGGTTAGCGATGAAGAAAGGGAGAAGGGTGAGTTTCATTTTGAAAAAGAATAGACTAGTACATTGATCTAAGGCTTCTGCTGCCTTTTGTTCTGATACTGAAAAATTTGGTCTGGAATAAGAAAGAAATACAGCACGTAAATAGAACGGTCCTTTCATCTATACATGGTACCTTATGATCAGCCAGTAGTTAAAATTATGGCTGACATGAACAGACTCTGTGAACTTGATTAGCAATATGATTGTGGACAAGAAGAACTACTTATTTGTTGGCCAAGCTGGGGGGGGTGTCCATCATTAGAGAGAACTTCTGTGTAGCTGAGAAAAATGAGAGGACTCATTGGCTACTTGGTGTGATGTCTCTCGTGTTCTCTTAGTGTGCTGGTCATAGCAGGGGATTTATCCTCTGGTTAAAACATCTGAGCTGAACAGAACTACTGTCAGTTCTAGACCCGTGCTGGTGTGAGCTACCAGCCTTGTCCCCAGGTCGCCGTCCACCCAGCGGTTCGAAAGCTTCGGCGAGTAGATAAAATGGGTACCACTCCTTAGAGAGGGTGGGGGAGGTGTTAGCCAGCGAATGGAAGGTCCAGCGCGTGAGATCGAAAAGCCTAGAAAGAACTCTTTGGCATCAAGAAAGCCTGTAATGGGCCGTCCGGCCAGGCGGTGGCAGTGCTGCGCTGCAACTGAAGCAGTCCTGGAGAAAGCTGGCGACATCAAGCCATGCCGAGGGGAAAATGTCGTTGGAACATGTCTGACCTTACTGCTGAACAAACTCACCGTCGGCTGCGAACATGTGTGATTTAAAGATTTATATGTTGTCCTCCCTTACTACTACTAATAATAATACTTTCAATTTATTAATCGCTTTCCCCAGTGGGCTCAAAGCGACGTACAGTTACACATTTTAGACAGGGGACTAACGATGTTCATAGGGGATAGGGAAGACAACATATATTCATTTAATTGCACACGCTGTCACTGCATGGTGTAAACGTCTTCTGGCTTGGCTCAGTCATTTTCCGAACGGCTGCTTGTCGACCAGGCTTCAGGACCCGTATGTCAAATCGCCACACTGCCACCGCCTGGCCGGACACATCCACTGCAGCGAT
>NW_015173172.1:22063-42808 GCF_001447785.1 Gekko japonicus | reverse complement strand
GTTCGGATGTTAAGACAGTGGGATATACCCCCTGTGCCACCGCTCCCCTTACCCCTTTGAATCATTGTTAGTCCCGTGTGTATTTGAGTAACTGTAAATCGCTCAGAGCCAGCAGCTCTGCAGGACTGAGCAATTAATAAATTGAAAGATTATTATTATTATTATTATTATTATTATTATTATTATCATTATCATTATTATCATCATCATTATCATCATCATCATCTCTCCAATGCTGTGTTACAAACTGCTTTTTAAACTTCCTTCAGTTTCAAATAAGATTTGGGGACTGGCGTTTGCTTGAGAGAAACATCTAGAGGTTCTTCAGGTGTGCTGAGCAAGTTGTGCAGTTATTTGGACCCAGGTCAATGTTGCTGGTGCTTTATTTATACACAGCCATGTAAGATTGTGACCCTATCTGGTAGCATTCAGCTTCTCTGTCTCATGTTGGCAGAGAGAAAAACTGTCCATATTGAAGTCAAAGAACCAAATGAAGAAGATGATGATGAAGATGATGAGGATGAGGATGATGAGGAAGACAGTGAAGAGTATGAGGATGGGGAAAGTGAGGGAAGTGACGATGAAGATGAGAAGACTTCAGATGAAAAAGAAACCGAATCTCAGGCTGCTGGGAAACAACCGGTAGAGAAAAAAATATGCAAAGAAGTAAGCTCTGATTCTGAATATGATTCTGATGACGACCGCACTAAAGAAGAACGTTCTTATGACCGAGCCAAACGGCGAATTGAGGTATGTGGTCACCATCTAATATTCAGACTGAACAAATTGTATTAGATTATAGTTTGTGTGGGGGGTGGGGGGGGTGTTGTTCTGGGTGAACTTTATGTTCCCCTGAAGCCTGTTAGAAACTTTTGCGTATTCGGTGATTAAAGAATATTAGGCTGAATGTTATGACAATGAAAAGATGTCATGACAATCTATGGTATGTTGCAAACCAAGATACACGAGCACCAGCCTTTTTCCAGGCAAGGGGAATGCAGACACTAGAGCATTAACAAGAGAGTGCACAACTGTACTTTCACAAAGGCAATCTGGTCATCCCCCCCCTCCCAGTAGCTCACAGCAGCAAGGCAGTCGTGACAAACAGGAGGCACGGGCTCAGTTCTCAGTAAGGGGGATGCTGGCCAGAAGACAAAATTCACCTGTTGCCCAGCAGCAGGCCAAACAGCAGCAAAACTGGCTGGTCTAGAACTTAGACATCCCGTACTTAAGAGCAGTTCTGTAATCACTTTCCCAACTTGGTGCACCAGAAAAAGACACCCTGTAGGGCATCAGACATTCCCTAGTAATCCTGCCATCCACATCAGCCATATGGAAAAGGGCAAGGAAGAGTCCAGAGACAGGCAGTAAACAGTGTTCCTCAGGCAAAGAACTTAAATCTGAGTGACTTTCCTTTTAAAAACTTCCATTTGTTATTAAGTATCTTTTTTTAATCCTAGAAACGTCGTGCTGAAAACCTTAAAAACATAAATACTGAGAAGTTAAGAGCACCTGTTATTTGTGTGCTTGGACATGTAGATACTGGAAAGACAAAAATCCTAGATAAGGTAAGGGTAGAATGTATGTTTAAAAAATTGCCAGCTTTCTATAGTTGTTAACATGGAATGCCTACAAGCGAACTGCCTCCTTCAGCTTCGATTGAAAGCATATAAGTAATTGGAGACTTCTAAAAGTTCATGTAGCGCAAAACTGATGAGTATAAAAGAAAGCATTCCAAACCTGCTGCTTGGAAGGTTTCATCTAATTATTCTTTCCCCCTCCCTCCCTTACATTTCTTCTTTTCCCCTCACACATAGCTCCGTCATACCCATGTGCAAGATGGTGAAGCTGGTGGTATCACTCAGCAGATTGGGGCTACTAATGTTCCTCTAGAAGCTATTAATGAACAATCAAAGATGGTAAAGAGTGTAAGTAATCTTTTTTCATAACATCATATCTGTGCTTTCCAAAAAGAAAACAAGCTGTTTTAAGTGGCTCTGATTTTCAGTAGGCTGGTTTTCCCTCACCTGTATTTACAGCAGGAAGGCTTGAGCTAGGATCCATTGACTGTAGCAGTCTAATTTGCTGCCCTCCACTGAGAACAGAACTTTCCTTTTAATACTAGCATGAGTACCTAATAGATATTTTTATTGGCTTCAAATACATCACACACGATGTAGCAAGCTTCACCGCATATTTGCGATGGGACACACGATGCTCTAGACTAGAGCTGAAATGCAAGACTGGCTCTTCTGATGCTCATGGAAAACTAAATAATTCTTGTGAGCAAGTACATCCATCTATACCTGGTGAGAACTTTCCAGATCCACAGGCTCTTCAGGCAGGCTGTAGACAGGTTTGGATCTGGAGATCCCCTGGAATGACAACTGATCTCCAAACTACAGAGATCACTTCCCCTGAAGAAAATGGCTATGTTGGAGGGTAGACTCTGTGGCATTATACTCCATCCTTTCCTGACTCCACCCCCAAATCTCCAGGAATTTCATAACCTGCAGTTGGCAACCCTAGCTGTATATTTCCCAATCTGCTCTTCTCTGTTGTTTATCATGTGGTGGTGTCCTATGAATTGATTATCTTGAAAAGGTCCAGTGTGATCAGATGTGCATGGGAATTAATCCTCCTGTATTTCCATCGTGGTTCTGAGCCCAATGTTGATAACCTCTGATCTAGAAGAAAGGAAGCATCACATTATTAAAGGGTAAAGAATGCAGATTTTTATGCCTGGACCCTGGTCTCACTTGCCTGCTTGTTTGTTTTGAAATGCTGCTGTATCGTAAGTCCTGCTGTGTAGTTTTCTAAGAGGGCAAGTTAGAGGTGAAAATAAATGGTCACTGCTGAGCATAGTGCACTCTTCCAAAATATTTGCCTAAGTGTCAAGACAACTAATATTTCACAATCTTAGTTTGACAGAGACAGTGTCAAGATTCCAGGAATGCTGATCATTGATACCCCAGGACATGAGTCTTTCAGGTAACTGTCTCTTATACCTGGTGTCTCCTTTTTATACCATATAATTTTTAAAAATCTGCAGAGGTATAAATAAATCTAGGTTTCTTGGGGAATATGCTGTGAACATTGTCATCTTTTAGTTGTTGTAGATTTTCTGGGCTGTATGGCCGTGGTCTTTCCACGGCCGTACAGCCTGGAAAATCTAAAAACAGCTAATGAACTCTAGCCAATGAAAGCCTTCGACAACATAGGGTTGTCTTTGTTTGTACTAGCCTCACAAAACTTACTGCTGGATAGAATCTTCTAAGAAAGGATTACTTCTGCTTTGAAAACCTTTGAACACATCACTCTGGCCATCTCTTGCACTTTTACATGTCAAGTGTAACTTTTTCCCAATGTTACAGCAATCTTCGAAATCGAGGAAGCTCACTGTGTGACATTGCAATTCTCGTAGTTGACATCATGCATGGTTTGGAGCCACAGACAATTGAGTCTATAAACTTACTGAAGACTAAAAAATGTCCCTTTGTAGTTGCACTCAATAAGGTAGGATGATATCCCACTGTCTTATTGCTTATCGAGGGCTTTGGGAGGTGGTTCGTGTTGTGTTTATGTCTGTGAACTATCAAGTGCTTAGGTTTCTTTCTGCCAAACGATCCATGCTCAAGCACAGTAGAGGATATCTGCTTTAATTTTCTTTGTAGAATAACCTTGAACTTTAGAAAGTATTTTCCCATCCTTCACACTTTTGTGAATCTTACTTTAAAGTTCACGGTATCACATAATGTTCTTTTTGCAGTTTTAAGGTAAGGTATCCTTGTCCTGTTTCATTTTCCCTTGAGAGGCTGAATTTTAATGTGGCGCACACAAATGCTTTGGGTAGTAATTTGGATAAATAGGTGGGCTTGTTATGCAAGCTAGTTACTCGAATTTTAGTTAACTAAGCTAGTTATTTAACTAAGGCTGCGGTCACACGGAGCATTAGGCACGCTAGAGAGACGGAGGATAGGCGGATTTTCCGGGTGCGATCTCACCGCCACATCTGGGAAGCGTTGAGCTCCCGTGGCTCACCTGAGGCTTCCCGCTGAAGATGCGCGGTTAAAAACTAGTACCTCGGAGGTACTAGTTTCCGGTAACCGCGGGGCAAGGGCGGGCATCTGATCGTGTTTCCGGTGGTAGTTCTGGTGCCCGCCCATGCCCCCTCGTATAAAGGTGTTTTAAAAAAACTGTCTATGGGATGCGCACAAGCACCCAACGGGGTATGTGCACACTTTGTTGTCCGGAAAACAAAACACCCGTTTGCTGCGGCGCAGGATTGTGGTGTGCTCGGCACCTCCCCCCTTCCACGGGACCTCCATGGTACATCTGCTGGCGCAACCGCACGTTATTTTGCCCTGGGGCAAACAGCCACACCTCCCCACCGCAATATCCGGCCCGTGTGACTGGGGTCTAAGTAATTTAACTAAGCTAGTTAAAAAAATGGTCTGTGATGTGGGAGGTTTTTGATTCAAAAGTGACTTTAGGCAAGTACTCTTTCTCCGCCTCAGAGTCCCCCCCCCCCAGTATGGCTGTGATAAAAACAGGGTTGCACTTACCTGTAACTGTTGTTCGTCGAGTTGCCTTCTGTGCAGGCACACATTGGGGTGTCTGTGCATGCGCAGGCCTGCCGATAGGGAAATTTTCTAGCTTTTTAGGAATAGAAGGGCGCCCTTCCCCTCAGCGCATGCCCAGCAGCAACTGCGCTGAGTACAGTTTCCTGTAGCATCCCAAACTCTTGAAGTAATACATCTGTGTAAGACTGTCCAGTACAAGTTCTGCAAAACTGGAAACTAGACAAGGACATTGTAGGGGAGGGAGCTCCTGTCTCTCATTCTTGTAATTAGAACATGCAAGGACAATTGTTTCCAGACATGAGAACTTCAGTGAATAAGATTTCCCATCCTAGCAGCAGATTGTTTTATGTCAATTGAGAGATTTGATTCAGGTTATCATTCCTTTGCTTGAGAAAAGATCCGTTTTCTTAAAATTGAAAAGAATGGGGAGTTCTTCCATGCACAATAGATAAGTGTGTGTGTGTGTGTGTGTGTGTGTGTGTGTGTGTGAGAGAGAGAGAGAGAGAGAGAGAGAGAGAGAGAGAGAGAGAGAAAATAAATTGACATGGCTCTCTAGACTGGGAGGACTGACTTACTTGAGGGTATGAAGTGTTTGTTATTGTTTACCTTTGGAATTTCTGGTTTATCGCTTACAATTACTGTTGATTAAATGGATGCATCTAAATAATTCAGTACTAGTAGGGAGATGATTATTTTTAATTCTGCCTCAGATTGATAGGTTATATGACTGGAAAAAAAGTCCTGATATGGATGTCGCTGCCACTTTGAAGAAGCAGAAAAAAAACACACGGGATGAATTTGAGGAGCGTGCAAAAGCCATCATAGTGGAGTTTGCACAGCAGGTTAGTTGAACTGCAGAATAGCTGTAAATACTAGCTGTGTTAGGGTTTGAAAAAGTTTGTTCATTGTGAAACTTATAGATACTGAAACACCTAATGATATGCACACAGGTTTTTTTTTACTTGTAATGTATTTTGCTTGCTTTCTTTACTCAAGTTCTCATAACTTTTAAGTGTTTCAGGCCATTAAATGTTAGCATGGCTAAGGAGATTAATGAGATTAATGCTTAATGGTTAATGCTTTTGATGATGATACCATCAGTGTACACCAGGGGTCCCCAACCTTTTTGAGACTCTGGGTACCTTTGAAATTTTGACACAGTTTTGGTGGGTGCAATTACAGAATTGCTGCCTCAGGAGATGGAGCCAATCACAAAATGGCTGCCAGGGGACGTGTAGCTACACACACATAGGAAGCTCAAGTGCAAAGAAGAGGGTAATTTTAAAAATACACTAGGAAAGAGTAGTGAGAGAGAATAAAACCAACACTGTTGCAGCAGCTCCAACTGAAACAACGTTATTTTAATCTGCACAGCCAATCTGATCTCCACTGGCGAGTCAGAAGCCCTGCTGGGTAAGAACCCCACAAGGCCCCACCCACTTTCTAGAAACACTTGGAAGGTGCCAGAAAAGGTGTCAGTGGGCACCATGTTGGAGACCCCTCCCTGGCATATGTCAGTTTTTCATTACTAAGGCAAAATAATGCCCCTTGTGCCCTGCCCAAGAAAAATTCACAATTGAATGTTTGGTAATTTTTTTTTTGAACAGAAGGCAAGAATATGAGAATAAACACGGTTATATGTGTTTAGTTTGTAGTTGGGGGGAGGGGCTTAAAAAGGATTTTAGGTGGATTTTGAAGAGAGCCCCGAAGGAAGCAAGGCAACTACATGTAGCTCCTTTGAGGTGATGTTGTCCACTGTACAACCTTTATAGGTTTCTAATGATTCTGAAATCTGTCTAGGTTTAAGACTTGATCTCATGGCGGTTTTGAATATTAAGTACTGTTTTTTTATTTAGTTTTCCTACTGCCTTCTTTTCAGTTACATTGTGTTTTTGCTTTTAGGGATTAAATGCTGCCTTATACCATGAGAATAAGGATCCCCGCACATTTGTGTCTCTGGTACCTACCTCTGCTCACACTGGAGATGGCATGGGAAGCCTAATAGCTCTTCTTGTTGAGTTGACACAAACCATGTTAAGTAAGAGACTAGCGCACTGTGAAGAGCTTAGAGCTCAGGTCATGGAGGTAATTTGAAATATATGTCTAGCAAATCTTTGTTATTCTGTTTGGCTAAGAAACTGAATTGAAATAACTGTATATGTGTGTGTTTGGCTCTGGTCACTTAGGTCAAAGCTCTTCCTGGTATGGGTACCACAATAGATGTTATTTTGATTAATGGACGCCTGAGAGAAGGAGACTGCATTATAGTCCCTGGAGTAGAAGGTCCCATCGTAACACAGATAAGAGGTCTTTTGTTACCTCCTCCCATGAAAGAGCTGCGAGTGAAGGTATGGAGTAGAATACAGAATTCATTCTAACTTTTAAAGTATCTGATACCAAAAGTTCTTCAGCACTAGTTCCGGTGGACTACCCTTCTTCTGCTCTACTCTGGAAATAGTCTAGAGTTAACTGGGTTATTTCTTCACTTAAATTGCCAACTGCCGAATCAGGCCATTGATTGAGAAAGCCAATAATATTATTTATTTCATATGATTATTTGCTCTCTCTTTAAGAGCTTCCAAACTTAACTACCATTACTGACATCTGCCTGTCTTGCAAAAATAAGAAAAACTCAAACTCTGAATCCAGAATAAAGCGTGTCGACTGGGAACATGCAGTTGTAATATTTTATGCAGTTTCTCTGGTTTGGGGATGGTGCAATATAGACACAGTATATTTGCATATACACACTCATATATATTTGCTTTAGTGGTCGCAACTGAGTACAGTGTTGTACTTCTTGCCCCTCCTCCAGCACTTAAGTAGGTCTTTTGAAAAAGCAGCAGAGTCTCAAACTGTGCGTGATTATGCAAATATCGTGTTGCTTTTATAATTTGTTATGGATTATATAATGGATTTCTCCTACTTTGTGGTTCAGAATTTGGGATTATTTTGTGCTGCAGAACACCAGAGCAGTCCCTTAGCTCTGGATGTGACAGTATACTCTTATCAATCAGTGTAATGTTTTACCGCACCTTGTAACCCTTGGTATGTAACTCCTGTAATGGCTTCTCTCTGAAATGACTTGTACTTTGCTGCCTCCTTGATTTCCTTAGTGTTCCCTAGTGATTTTTGCTGCCACCAGAAGGTCTTGCCTCTACCTGCTTAGTTTAACCCAAAGAACAGGATGGCTTAATTATGTTGGATAGCATGACAGACTGGTCAGTGCATGTGGCTGGCTGTGATGCTTTACTCTAAATAAAATGGCTGGTTTTACTTAAACAGAAATCGTTTATTTAGAAGTATAGCAGCTTAATAGTTTCAGTGTGGTTCAAAAGTGCAACCGTTTCCTTAAAGACTGCTAGCTTCCTGGTTGCAACATAGGTGCGGGTCTTCTTTTCTTTTTTCCTTCCTCCTTCCCTAAATAGGCCAAGTCACAAAGACTTATTTGTGACATTTGCCACTTAGGCTAATAACTTCCACATGACGGAAAAGTCAGACTTCTCAGCTCCCCTCTAGGGATGTGCATTCAGTTTGTCTGAACTAAATGCATCCCCGCACATGGAGGGAAGGGAAGGCAGTTTAAACTGCCTTCCCTTGGCTTGCCCCCCCACCTGAAAGTGATTTGGGGCCCCTAATGACCCCCGAATCCACTTGGATTGCCAAAAGTGGCATTTGTGGGTCATTTGGTGGCCGAATAAGATTTGGCCCAATTCAGCCGAAACTAATCGGGCCGAATTTTTTTTCTTGCACACCCCTACTCCCCTCTCCAGTTTTTTATTTTTCAAACAAACCCTCTCCCCAAAGCAGTCAACTCCGCCCCCTAGGGTATAGCCACCATCCAATCATAACACACTTTAGTCACTCATCCAGCCTCATAGGAGGCAAAAAGGCATTCCCAGGGACAAGTTGATGCTGTCAACCCACCAGCATAGGGACCTCAGAATCAGAGGAGGGACCACAAGCCGTAATGTAGGAGGATCGATGTTTGGACGAAAATGGCAGAGAAACCACAATTGCAGTGGGTGCATATGCAGACGTGCGTAGGGAAGCACGAACGTTGTTGCCACCATGTGCCCCAAACGATGCTGAAGAGCGAGCGCCGTTTGTTTCGGGGAGGAAAGACAGTCCCGCACCAGTGATTGAAGCGTGGCAGCTCTGTCCGGAGGCAGGAAGGCACACTGTCTGGTGGTGTCGATGTCGGCCCTTATGAATGACAGAGTCTGAGTTGGCTCGAGGTGGGACTTCGCAAGGTTCACGGAGAGACCGAGGGCAGCGAGGAGCCGGAGCGTGTGGGTGATGCTTCGCAGAAGGTCCTCTCGGGATGTAGCCACCAGGAGTCAGTCATGGATGTATGGGAAGACAGTGGCAGCCTGCTCCCCAGAGCGGAGGAGAAAAGCCTGCCAAAAAAGTTTGCCTGAGGCTAGCTCTTCCAGATCTCCGAGGTTGGCTTTGTGGGTGTGCCCGAAACCCAAGTGTGGGACTGCACAGGGACCATGATGAAGATTATGAAGTTTCTATGCCTGTAAAATGTCCATGTGGTAAAAGAAAAGAAACAACTATGGTCTGAAATATTTTGGAGCAATAGAAGGTATGCTAAAAACAAGCACGATAAAGGAGAGATGTTTTTGTGGAAGCGTCTGACATTCGAGTGACTTTTTGGAATAAATAAATGAGCCAGTGATCCTTGCACTGCAGCTTTGGCTAATACTGGCTATCCATTCTAACTCAGTTGTGTCTGCTGTATTTGAAGTTTTGTGTCATGGATGGTAGAGATAAGATACTATGAATTACTAGCTGTAGTTCTGAAGATATCAAAAAAGACAGGTAATGTTTAGAAAACTATTAAAATAACTTTGTGGACTTTTTTCTCTTCTTAGAACCAGTATGAAAAGCATAAAGAAGTTATTGCTGCTCAAGGAGTAAAAATTCTTGGAAAAGATTTGGAGAAAACATTGGCTGGTTTACCCCTGCTTGTAGCCTACAAAGAGGATGAAATCCCAGTCCTTAAAGTAAGGCACATGAGATGCCCTTTTAGGTTGACAGTATACCAGCAGCCAGAAATTCCCAGTGTGAATTATTACATTGTGCTGAAACAATGAAGAATTAACAGTTTAATATGTCAGGAGTGGAGAACATTTCAGGAGGAATTATTATTGTTCACCTTACCTTACGGTCATCACTCTTCTCCTTTGCCAGAGGAAATAAACTTTTATTTCCTGGTTGAAAACTTTAGTCTTATGCTTCCAGTAGTTTTTTTTTTAAACAAATCAAAATAAAGTAACTTGTAGTGCAACTCTGCCAATCTCCACTATGCCCCCTCATTCTGTTCTCAGAATTCGGGAGGGGGCTCCAGGCTATATCAGGAGAGAGAAGGTACAGGTTTCCCTGCTCTGCCGGCTTCACTGTACTGGTGGTGCTTTGGAGCTGTCGCTTGGTTTGTAGCCTGCTTGGCTTTTAAAGTGTCTTAGAAGTAATGACTGTTCCAAAATAACCTTCATAGCAATGTCTGAATGATGTGCATTCATGCTATTTGTATATGCATATTGCTTATCTTCTGGCTAAGCTCCTGGGAGTTGTGTTGCATGGAAAGTTACAGATTTGTTACAGAACTATACCTCAAAATCCTGATTATGCATTCTTCAGAACTGTATAGTATTCTCGGCCTTTTGGCTAAGATCAAGTGTAGTGTGTGTGTATAATATTTGAGTCTAAACTTAAAATCAGTGTTGAGATGTAGATATTCTGTGTGTGAAAGCCTACCTATAAGCATTCACCACTTTTAATATGCACAATAAGATTATTTGTTAAGAGATTAGCATGATCATTTTCCTCTGTTTTGAAAAACATCTTAGGTAAAATTGTTTTGGTTGAAATGGTGGAAGTAAACAGACTAATATCTTTTGTGCCGAAGGTATATTAAATATATTTGAAATCCTCCTGTTTTACTAACTCTAGCCTTTGAGGTGAAATTTTTAAAAAGCTGCATGAATTCACTTATGTGCCTGGAGTTCCCCAGATGTTTCTGTTTCTGTCTGCATCACAGTGGTGATTGGTACTTGTAAAATGGCTGCTAGAGAGAAATAAGAGCTCTGAATTTGGGCCATGGCTTGACTTTTTCCAGAGGGAGTAGCCATGTTGGTCTGCAAGTAAAACAATTAGATTCGAGTCCAGTAGCATCTTAGAGACCAGCAAGATTTTTGGGGTGTAAGCTTTTGCGAGTCAAAGCACCCTTCATCAGCTTGACTTGTGGTTCTATCTAAAGCTCTTCCAGAGTGAAGTAGTATTTAGTCTGACCGGCTTTGCCTCAGAAACTGCCACAAGCTTACTAATGACATAATTGCCTGTACAGATAATTGTGAGGTGCTGAGTATAGTGTGCTGGGAGCTATTGAGTCCCACTGAAGAGGTCCAGGAATGAGAGATCTCCTAGAAATATATCCTTTGTATATCTGCAGGATGAATTGATACATGAATTGAAGCAAACATTGAATGCCATAAAGTTGGAAGAGAAAGGTGTTTATGTCCAGGCATCTACTCTGGGCTCCTTGGAAGCATTACTTGAATTTTTGAAGACCTCAGAAGTGCCAGTAAGAACTGTTTTCCATGTCACTGCCCTAAACTGCTGCATTTCTAATGAAATCCTACTGTAATTAAAAAGCCATTAGTCACAGACTGCCTTTTCCCTCTCCTGACAGTATGCTGGAATTAACATAGGACCTGTCCATAAAAAAGATGTGATGAAGGCATCCGTTATGTTGGAGCATGATCCTCAGTAAGTACCTTTTTAAAGATATGCTGCTGCCTGTGCCATCAAGTTGTGGTGTTTCTAGTCTCTGTTTCGCATATGTCACAAAAATTATTTTTATCTTCTAGATATGCTGTAATCTTGGCATTTGATGTGAGGGTTGAACGAGATGCCCAGGAAATGGCTGATAGTTTAGGAGTTAGAATCTTTAGTGCAGAAATCATCTATCACTTATTTGATGCCTTCACAAAATACAGGCAAGACTACAAAAAGCAAAAACAGGAAGAATTTAAGTAAGTATGCCTCCAAGTGAGTTCAGTCTTTGTTTCCTTAAAGTATGTGAAAATCATTTGCACAAGAAATTGTATAAAGGAATTTGTTCAAACCCACTAGTGTGTGAAAGCCCTCCCCCGGTAACTTTCACTACCCACAAATCTGTGTCCCTAAATCAGAGTCCTTTTGATACATTGCAGTTAGGAGATGGAAGAGGTTCTGGTGTGCACCTGGGGTTGACTGGGTGTGCACCTGGGGTTGACTGGTTCCCTGCCATAGTCATCCAGTTTTTTCTTATAATCAGAATTACGCAGTGGCAAAGTATGGGGCTTTCTCAGAAAGTTTTCTGTTGGGCAAGATATATATTGTGTAAGGGGAAAATGAGATCTTTTTGCAGTGAGTTGTGCTTAAGTACTGACAGATTAGAACCAAGTTGACACATTTCTTATGAGGCTGTTGTTTACTTGCCCTGGTCTGGCTGTAGAGGCTGTGCATGTGTTGGGCTGGGCTGGGGTTGCACATCCTGTTGAAATCAGTGGAGTGGGGATAGGCAGCAATTTGATGCACTCTGATTTACAGTTCCTACTCCAGCAAGCAGAATGTTTGCCAAGGCCTGCTTGTGTGTGTGGAGCTCCTTTGCTCCTTGGGAGCTGCTGGCAAAATGAACTTGCAGGCAATGGATGGTTGTACAATGGCTAGCCAAAGTGGGTGTAAATAGGGAATTTTTGCCACACTTTTGCACACTTGGTACGGTAAAAATTTCCCTTTGATTGGAAGAATACTACGGAAAGTTCTCACTCCTGAGTAATTTAGAGTAGGTTCTCTTACCCAATGATTGTCCTGCCCTGTCAAGTGCTAAGGAAGATCTGATCACACATTCAGTGCACATGTGGTAAAAAATGGGGTGGAATAGCTGCTTTACAAATTCAGAAGGCCAGTTTACGAAGTAGATATATGCACATGGAGTGTAATTAGTGTTGTCTCTACCAACCACTAGACATTTTCAGTTGGCTGGGAATGGTTTAACAGCCAGCATTATGCGAAGAAAGTTCTATTGCTGTTTGTTACAAACTGGATCCAGCTAAAATAATGCAGGTATTTGAAAACACATTAGTTTTACAACTGATAATCAAATCACATATTGAGTATTCTGCTATTTTCCCCTTAGGCACATAGCAGTATTCCCTTGCAAGATGAAAATACTCCCTCAGTTTATCTTTAATTCTCGGGATCCCATAGTAATGGGAGTCCTTATAGAAGCGGGTCAGGTAAAACAAGGAACTCCAATGTGTGTACCTAGTAAAAATGTGAGTATATTTTAATTCCTAAAGATATGTTACAAGGTGTTCTTATTCTGCAAAGATATCAAAGCCATGCGGTATACTAGTATCAGCATCTTTGCTGTGTTCACTTAGCTTTTTTGTTCATCCTGGGAAATAATAGGCAGAGTGTTCTTGGAGTTGCAGTAGTGAAAACTGCAGTTTGTGCAGTGAAGGAGGCAGGGACAAGAGGCTTGCGCTGTGAAAGCAGCTCTTTCGACCTTTCTTCATCGTGCCCCCAGTGGTATAATAGTTGAATGCTAGCCTTGATTCTGAGTAGAAGTCAACCTTGTAGCTTTAAGTATTAAATTTGACAGAGATGTAAATGCTTGATTAATGATGAAGCTCGGAATGTCCTGGTCTTGTCCTACAAAAACGTAATGATGCTGGTGGTAACTGAAAACCAGAAGACTCTTTTTGTTTCTCAAAATCTCCCAGAGCTACTTGGAAATGAGCAGGATCTATTATTCTCTGACTGTGACCCATCCAAATTGGTCTATTGCCTCTGCAGGAGGGGGGGCAGCAAGCTCTCCCTGCCTTCAAAAGATGGTGATTGGTGTGGGCCCCCTCATGTCACATGGAGGACTGTTCTGGAAGGTCCCTCAACTCTGGCTTTTTATGGGGATATAAGGTGTGCTGAGGAGGAAAGGGGGCAAAAATTGCTTCCACAAACTAGCTCTATTCATATCTGCCTTGGATTAAGTCCAAGGCCTTGTGCTTACTCTAGCACTGTGGGGGCACTCCTTCCTGTATTACAAGGTAACACAAGAGGCATTGGATCTCACAGAAGGAGCCTGTGCTGCAGTCCCACCCCACAGCCATGTTAACCTTTGGGAAACTGGTGTGTGTTACTTCCATGTGGGTACCACCCTTTGTATATTACTTAGGAACGTAAGAGCTCAGGGAGGGTACTCTTCCATTGAACCTGTTCTGTATATAAAGGTAAAGGTAAAGGTTCCCTTGCTCGAAAGCCAGTCGAATCTGACTCTAGGGTTGCGGTGCTCATCTCCGTTTCAAAGCCGAAGAGCCAGCGCTGTCCGAAGACGTTTCCGTGGTCATGTGGCCGGCATGACTAAAAACCAAGGCGCACGGAACGCTGTTACCTTCCCACCAAAGTGGTACGTATTTATCTACTTGCAATGTCTTGCTTTCGAACTGCTAGGTTGGCAGGAGCTGGAACTAGAGGTGGGAGCTCACTCCATCATGCGGCACCCGGGTCTCGAACCGCTGATCTACCGACCTTCCACAGCCTGCAGTTCAGCATCTTGCACTGGGAAGCTGTTAAAAGTCTAACCAAATTCTAAACCATGGGTTAGATTGTAACATCTTGTTTGTTGAAACTGGTGCATTCTTCTGGTGGAAGAAGCCTTCAGCCAATGCAAGAAAGTAGTGTTTTGTGTCAGTGGAAGATTCCTTGCTCCAGAGGAGTGCACCGGTACCAGTGGAATAAAATGGAAAGATCCATCCACTCTCTTCTCTTTGATCTTCAGAACCTTGTCATGTAAGCAGGTGTTTCATTAACAAAAAGCAGTATATACTCTAAACGGGTGCCCTGTGTGTGTTACAGTTCATTGATATTGGAATAGTTACAAGTATCGAAATAAATCACAAACAAGTGGATGTAGCAAAAAAAGGCCAAGAAGTCTGTGTGAAAATAGAACCTATTCCTGGTGAGGCACCTAAAATGTTTGGACGACATTTTGAAGCAACAGATTTCCTTGTTAGCAAGGTTAGTATTTTGCCATGGGTGTTATGGTTTGTGATTTGTACTTCATAAATACTAAATGTAGATCAACTGTTTTGTTTTGCACATACTACAGGGATTGTTATGGAATGTTTTTTTTTCCTTTGTAGAGAAATCTGCATTCTAAGAGAACCCCTTCAAACCCAGATTTCTGTTCTAAACTACTTTCTTTCTTATAATCCATGCTCTGATATGGATAATCCAGGCTAGGTCAGTCTCCTTAGATCTTGGCTGCTAAGCAGGGTCTGCCCTGGTTAGTATTGGACAAGACGCAGGCCATGGCAGACCACCTCTGAATGTCTCTTGCCTTGAAAATCCCATAGGATTGCCATAAATCAGCTGTGACTTGACAGCAAAAAACCCCACACAAACAAAATCAATGCTGCTTACGTGTGTAACTTTGCCTGTGTTATATCCTAACCAGTCCTAACAGTATGTTAAAAGTGTACCTTCCAAGTAGAAATGAGTAGTACTGGTTTGCTGAACTCTGTACCGTTTTAACATGCTGCTAGTCAGTTACATTTTTGATTTGTTGAGTGACACACATGCTCAGGGCCGGATTTAGACTTGCTGAGGCCCTAAGCTATACAAAACCCAGAGGCCCCCTACTGTTTTAAATTACATCAGCTGGTCTCAGAAAAATTTAAAATATATATGCCTTTTTAATATTTGAAATCATTTTTTATATTGTGTTTTTATTTGAGGCCCCAGCAGATTGCGAGGCCCTAAGCTGTAACTTATTTAGCTTATGCGTAAATCCGGCACTGCACATTCTCAAAAATGAAATGGCTCATTTGTCTGAATACTGTGTATCTTCTACCTTTGGTGTTTCTAACTCAGTATGTTCTTTCTACAGATCAGTCGTCAGTCCATTGATGCTCTGAAGGATTGGTTCAGAGATGAAATGCAGAAGTCTGACTGGCAGCTTATTGTAGAGCTAAAGAAAGTATTTGAGATCATCTGAGTTCTGTGAAGCAATGGGCAGGCCGTGCAAACCCACACTTCCTGTTACAAACATCACCAACAGCCTATAATGAACATGCTGTTGGATTTAATTAACATCTGGGGAAAATATGTGGATAAAATGTTTTCCATGAGAAACCAAGTAACTTACACTGGTTTGACAGTGGTCAATTTACATGTCCCTGTGGTTCCAATGTGCCTGTGCACCTTCTCCCCCATTGTCCTTCCCTTTATACTGGCTGCTGTTTTAAAGTTTGCCCTCCCCAACTCATGTCCCTCCCAAATAAAAAAATTAAATTTTTTAATACAAAACTCAAAGCTTTCACTTTTATACCAGTAAGATCAGTACTGCAGTTTTTGATTTACCAAACTCCTGCAGACTTTGTGATTCTTGGACTTTGATGTAAGAAATGTTTATTTATGCATACCTCTTTGTTTTTCTCCCCACCTTGATTTTTCATCATTCTTCTGCTTTGTGCCTATAGGAATTTTTTTAAAGATAGATGAATTAGGTAATAGGGGTATCTGTATTTGCTTTGTGTGCAACAATGATGTAAGGCATAGTCGGCTGCCTTTTATTGCTTGTACAGTTTACAAACCTGTAATCATAAACACTGAGCTGCAAATAAAAGAAATGGACATTATTCTATTTTTATATGTAATTTGGTATAAAGGAGACATTACATGAACATACTTGGCTAACATCTGTGGGATCTGAACTTATGAATACAAATGCCTGGTATGGGACATAACATCAATCAGCTAGATGTGATCAGTGCAATGTGTAAATAATGTGGGCCCTGTGACGTTAACTCATACAAGTTAGCTAAGTGCTGCTGTTGTCCAGCCCTGTTCTACTAGATGGAAATGTGGCTGATGTCATGGTGTACTTCAGGCAGGATCGTATACACAGCCAGAAGCACAATTAGTTACAACAAGCTCAGCAAAACTCTCAGAGAGACCTTGGTACCAGTGCGACATCCCGGCACATCTAACAGCCTGCCAGTGCACCTGACAACAGGGCTACCAGTCATGCTGCTGCATTGAGACATTCTCTCCAGCAGCCGTTAGACCAGGGGGAACAGCATCACATTGTTCCTGCACCATGGAAAGCTGGATTCTGCGAGGGATACAGAAGTTGTTGAGATAATTCTATAGCTGGCTAATTTCTTAACTGCTCATTAATGAGCTTTCGTGTGGCATAATGTTTAACGTGGGGACTCATGGAAGTTTGTAGCTGCAATGTTCCGATTACTGAAGTATCTGTAGTATGATCTTTGTGTCTACTCCAACGGTTAATTGAAAAACAAAAGGGCGTCTGTTCCTGCACTTGGGGTGTGTGTGTGTCAGTGAATGATGGTAATACACTTACAGCAATTTCCTACTCGCTGGAAATTGTTTCTTCTCCGCTTTCAGTAATCTTACTGGGCTTTAAAAGGAGAATTGAGGTTAGTTATGATGCCAAATGTTGCTGCCAAATTGTCATTTCTTTGCTTGTGTGTAATCACAGAGGAGGGGGGAGCATTGCCTTCACTCCATCATAATCCCATCCATATTGCAAAAATTCCTTTGCTGTGGTCAAGGGCATGCATAAACAGGTTGCTAGTATGCATACATTCCTTGTGATAGTACAGATGGGATTAAGGAGTATTTAAAACTACCATTTCCCCTTTTAATACTTTGTGGTGGCTTCTAAGGCTATTTCTCTTTCAGTTTGGCTTTACACTATGGCCTTCTGAATGTATGCTCTTTGATCACCTGTGAATATTTTGGCCTGATATTTCCTCTGAGACTCACATTATTGGGGAGGTCTTCCTTCTGGGTAAGGGCTTCAGAATCATTGTATCACAGTGAACTAAAGAGAGCTTTAGATCATGTAGGTTTGCTATTTAGATTGTGGTTTACCATGGACTGTAGCACATGTGAAGCATGGCAGTGCTTTTGTGCCATAAGTAATTTAGGCCAATAGCAAGATGCAAAGTCAAGCAGAGAAAAAGGGTCAAGCAGTAAAACAGGTTGCTTACCTGTAACTGATGATCTTCGAGTGGTCACCTGTGCATTCACACCTCTGGGATGTAGTGCACCTGCGCCGACCTCGATCAGTTCCTCTTGAAAGTGAAAGGGGTTGTCACGCCCGCTACCCAGTCACACGCCGGCCCCACTGCGCATGTCCAAGGGAGGGGCATGACAATCCCAACAGTTCCTTCTGACTGCTGCCATCAGTCTCAGTGTAATAAAAAGGAGAGGACCGAAAGCAGAGGGGAAGAAGGGTGGGTGGTGTGAATGCACAGATGACCATTTGAAGATCATCAGTTAGGTAAGCAACCTGTTTATCTTCTTCGTGGTCTCTGTGCATCACACCTCTGGGAGATTAGCAAGCAAAAACAGGCCTACCAGGAGGAGGGAGCTGAAGGTCCTAGACTTGCGCCGCCTGCAACACCACTGCCCGTCCCACCATGGAACATTGATGAAGACGCACATCCAGGGCGTAATGCTTCACGAACGTGTGGGGGGTAGCCCAGGTTGCATCTTGACAGATGTCAGTGAGCGACGACCCTTTCAGGAAGGCTGTGGATGTGGCTACTGCCCAGGTGGAATGTGCTCGGAGCAGGCCCGGAAGTGGCTGTTTGGCCAGTAAGTAGCACAGTTTGATGGTTTACACAATACACTTGGATAGACGTTGCGAAGAAAGCTTCTTCCCCTGCACAGGTGTGCTATAGGAGACGAACAAGGCTGGTGACTGACGGAATGACCTTGTCCTATCGAGGTAGAAGATTATGGCTCTCTTGACATCTAGAGTATGAAGACGGTGTTCCTCGTCGCTCGTAGGGGACAGGAAAAACGTCGGCAGAGCAATGTCCACTCTCCACTGGAACTGCAAATGGAACTCGGAAACAACTTTGGGCAGGAAAGAGACATCTGGGGCCAAGGTGACACCATCATGGTGAAAAACCAAATACGGAGAATTGCAACGGAGTGCAGACAATTCACTCGTCTTGCTGATGTAATGGCTACTAGGAAGGCAGTCTTCCATGAGAGAAGCTGCATACTAGATGTGGCCATGGGTTCAAATGGTTTGCCCGTTAATCTGGACAGTGCTAGAGGTAACTCCCAGGAAGGAGTCGGCCCATGAGCTGGAGGAAAGAGGTGAGTGAGGCCTTTCAGAAACTGCTTCGTTTACGGGTGAGAAAAAAATGGAATAGCCGTCCACTGCAGGATGATAGGTGGAAATGGCGGCTAAGTAGACCCTTAAAGAAGAGCAACTAAGACCCAAGTCCAGGCGGGTCAAGAAGAATCTGAAAACTATCCTCAAATACATAGGGGGCAGAGGTAAACCCAACGACTCGAGGTACGACAGGAGTTTCTTCCACTTCCCTTCATAGGAAGCGCGTGTAGCTGGCTTCCGACAGTTCAACAGAACAAGGTCTATCCTGTTTTTGAGTTGTGCTAGGGGATTCTCCACGCCGTGAGTTTTAGGTGTGGTACATCGTGGTGAATCACTTGGCCCTCCTGAGCCAGGAGGAGATCTGGTGCTGGGGAGAGATGTATGTATGTGCCCCAGGACATGTGGAGCAGAGTCAGGAACCAGTGCTGACATGGCCACCATGGTGCCATGAGGATGCATTGAAGATGTTCCTTCATGATCTTGCTCAGCACTCTGGTTAGTAAAGGAATTGGTGGGAACAGCCTGTGCGACCATGGAAACAAGAGGCCATCCCCCAGAGACAGAAGGTCCTGTCCTGCCCTGGTACAGAACAGATGACACTTTGCATTCTGATGTGTCACAAATGCATCGATTTCTAGGTGACCCCATTTGTGGAAGATTGGTTGGAGGTAAGCCCAGTTGAGCTCCCACTCGTGGAGGGATGCACCTCCTCTGCTCAAAAAGTCCACATACACATTGAGCGATCCTGGCAGGTGAGCAGCAATGATGAACACACCCCGGGATTGACACTCAGTCCAAATCTCCTGGGCCAGTCGACAGAGCCCCCTGGACACTGTCCCGTCTTGTCTGTTCAGGTAACACAGTGTGGTGGTGTTGTCTGTCAGGATTGCCACCGTACGGTGAGCCACGAGGTGGCAAAAAGACCTTAGGGCATATTGGATGGCGAGCAGTTCCAGGAAGTTGATGTGTTTGTGGGCCACATGCGGTTCCCATTTGGCACCCACACACACACCTTGGAGGTGAGCCCCCCATCCCCACAGGGATGCATCTGTGGTTAGGGTCATTTTGGGGCTGGGTGCAAGAAATGGGGCTCCCTGAAGGAGGTTGTCTGGAGATTCCCACCACTGCAGGGAATTCAGCACTTGCACAGGTAGCACGAACCATTGAGATTTGGACTGCCACTGTGGATGGAAACGTTTGAGGAACCACAGCTGAAGTGGTCTCATCTGTAGTTTGGCGAAGACAAGAACTGCTGTGGTGGTGGCCATCAGACCCAAGAGCCGTTGAATCTGCCTCACTGATGCATCTCCCTGTGCTTTTATCAGGTTGATGAGAGCAATAATGTCCTCCACCCTTTTGGGAGGGAGAAAGGCTCGGCAGACAGTTGAATACAAAATTGCTTCAATAAACTGGACTCTCAAGGAAGGAAGGAGCATTGACTTTTTCAGGTTCACCCTCAGGCCCAACGTGTCTAAGGTGACCAGCATTAAATCGATATGGTTGAGCAGAGTCTCTCTGGAGCTTGCTACCAGCAACCAATCGCCTATGTATGGAAAGATCCGTACACTCTGGAGTTGGAGGTACACCGCTATGACAATCATCATTTTTGTAAAGACTCTGGGCGCTGTTTAGAGTCCAAAAGGAAGGGTCTTGTACTGAACATGGCCTTCCGCGACTGCAAAACGCAAAAACGTCCAGTGAGATGGGTGGATAGTTATATGAAAATATGCGTCTTGCAAGTCCAAGGTTACCATCCAGACACCTTCGCTGAGAAGGGGGAGAATGCTTTGTAATGTCATTTGGAATTTCCGATAGGAGATAAACTGGTTGAGTCCCCTGAGGTCCATAATAGGACAAAATCCTCCGTCTTTTTTGGGGACCGTAAAATAACGGGAGTAGAACCCGTGTTGACGCTGTGCTGTCAGGACTGGTTCGATGGCATCCTTTTGA
>NW_015173172.1:0-21900 GCF_001447785.1 Gekko japonicus | reverse complement strand
CTGATGTTATTCGCTGCCAAGCAGCCAAATAGGGAGACAGGTGGGTAGGGGTGGGACGACAGGAATCAAAGGCTCTGCTTGGAAGCTTTCGGAGTCTTAGCCTTAAGCTGAGAGATGGATGAGAATTTTGGTTTGTGCCCATAAGGGCGGGAAAATATGGTGGGTGAGGGTTGCCACTGTGCTTCCAGGAACGACTTAAGAGAAGATCTGCGAGACCATGGCTTGTTCCAGGATTTCACTTTGGATAGTTTAGGAGCTGACGTGACACCTAGATTCTGTGACGTCTTTATACTTTTGTCTAGGTCTTGCAGGACCGTATCAGTCATGGCACTGACAAGGCCCTCACCTTCAAATGGAAGGTCCTTAATGAGAGTCCTGGTGTCCTGCGGTAGGGCAGTAGAACACAACCAGGCGTGACGTCGGAGGGTAACTGCTGAAGTCAGCATTTTGGCGGCTGCATCCGATGTGTGCTTAGCTGCATTGAGCTGATGCTTAGCCAAAAGCATTCCCTCCTTCTGAATCCTGCAAGCCTGATGGTTAGCATCCTCAGGGAGGGTTGCAATAAATTCAGACATCTGCTCCCAAAGAGCAAACTGATATCTCCCCATACATGCTGTATAGTTTGAGGTCTTGATGCCAAGTGCTCCCGCAGAATAACATTTCCTTCCAAACGAATCAAGTTCCGTTCCTTCTTTCTCAGAGGGGGTGGAATGACTGCGTCTGCCCTTGGAGGAAGAAGTGTCTACGGCAGAATTAGGTTTAGTGTGGGTAAACAGAAATTCAGTGGAGATTGCACAGGGGGAGTTTTCTTATGCTTTTTAAGCTTGACTGGCCAATCGTCCTTGCCTTCCCTGAATTTTTTGGAGGGAGTATGGGCTAAGGACTGAGATGTTTGGGCCGAGCGTTTCAGCATCGAGCAGTCGACATTTACATGAGTCGATATCAGGGACAGCGCAGCTGTCGATGCCGAGGCGGCAGTCGACATTGACGCATGCCCTGAAGTGTCCTGTGACAACATCGGTGAAAGCTCTAACTCCAAAAGCACAACGTGAAGTCTAGCAGCTCTGTTCTTCCTTGTCTGCTTCGAAAAATTTGTGCAGTGTGCCCAAGAGTTCACTCGGTGCGATTCCCCGAGGCACAAAAGACAACGTGAGTGTCAGTCTGGGGAAGCGATCTTGCTGCTGCACTTAAGGCACCGCTTAAAGAAACCCCACCTCTTGGCCATTGGCTGGGGGGGGGACACACGGCAGAGTCCAAAAGGAAATAAATCCGTAGAAGAAGTCCTTTCACTTAGTAAAAATTAACAAGAAGAAAACGAAGAAACTGCAAAGAAAAAATGAGGAATAGGCCTAAAAGCCCAATTTTTTTACCAACTGAAGCAGAGAAGATCCTACCAGCGCGGCGGTCAGAAGAGAACTGGCGGGATTGTCGTGCCCCTCCCTTGGTCATGCGCAGTGGGGCCAGTGCGGGACTGGGGAGCAGGCGTGAAAATCCCTTTCACTTTCAAGAGGAATCGATTGAGGTTGGCACAGGCGCACTATATCCCAGAGGTGTGATGCACAGAGACCACGAAGAAGATCAGTGTAAATCATGATTACATGTACCTGTAACTGATGTTTGAGTTGTCCTCTGAGCAGGACCAGCTAGGGAACATGCTGAAGGGGTGCCAGTGACGACGGCCGCACAGACGATGGCAAGCCCGGGAGGCCCGGTGTCTATGGATGGAGGGGCCATTGGCCGGCCTGCGGTGTCGTTTATCCCTGTACACTTGGGAAGAGGAGTAACCTACCACCGCAAGGAGAGGGATTGGGGCCGACATTTGGGGGACTCCACGCAGAATACCTGGTTGATGCCGGGGAGTCAGAATCGGGACAGTATATTTGACCCCCGGTCGAGCTCAGGGAGCTTCAGGATTACCCCGAGCAGACCCATCATGTTCCCATTGAGGTCTTCGTTAAGCCTGGGAAGGGACGTGGATGGGAGGCTGGGTAGCCTGGAATTGGACTGCCGCACTATAATGCAGGACATGGGGCAGTTGCTCCAGAACCTTCCCGGGACAGTGGCCCAGGTGGTGCAGACCCAACTGGCTGCGCCACTGGCCCCGCTGATAATTCCTCCCCCTGCACCCGGCCAGCTGGTTTGTCCACCGCCTCCACCCCCCCTCCGCTGCCACCACAGCCGGTGCCACTACTGCCGGGCCCCACAGGACCACCACCCGCATTATTGTATGGGTGATGAAGTTTGTTGAACATTGGGCCCATTTGTTCCTGGATGAGGAGCAACAAGTGGACTTTATTGCTTCCTGCTTTCGAGGAGTGGTGACCAGCTGGTATGTGAGCCTTCACAACCTGGAGGCGATGGAATTGGGGAGCGTAGATGCGTTTATGTGGGCGCTGAAAGCCTGGTTCGAGGACCGCACTGTGGGCGAGAAGGCGGAAGTGTTCCTTCACATTTTTAAGCAAGGCAAGCTGACAGTGCGGGAATACTCGACAGAGTTCCAACGGCAAGCTGCCAAAATCCGGGACTGGTCCGACCCGGTGCTCGCGCAGCTGTACCGACTGGGACTAAACACCGATATCCAGAATTCGGTCATGGGGACCTGAGACCTGAGAACCTTGGTGGTTTGGATGCAAGAGGCGGAGAGCGCAGAGAGCCGGTTGCGCACTATGCGGCTGGACAATGTGAATTACAGAGTTATAAAAAGCTTTCCCCTTTTGTTTCCCTTAAGGCAGCCAGCCACAATATCCAGTTAAAACAGTTTAAAACAGTTTTAAAAAGATAAAAAACTTGCAAAGAGGAGGAGGATCATGAAGCAGCTGCCACCCCGAGGTTGTTGTTTCCAGCAGTCCCCAGAACACTCAGGTGACAAGCGCAGGAGTGAGATGCCTTCGAAAAAAGGGATGGTGAAAGTCAGAACCCCTTGCGCTCTACAAGCAGAGGTGATGGATGTGGAATTGAGCAGAGAGGAGGAGATGGAACCGGCGGGAAAAGGCCAGGTCCTGCTGTAAGTGGCGCTGAGCAGCAGGACCCAGCAGAGGAGGCGTCAAAAGTGGTGAGCAGCTATCCACCCCTTTTTCATGACTGTGACTATCATGAACCCTGCTATGGGCACGCACATTAGAGTTCGGGGCCTCATAGACTCAGGGTGCGGGTGGGATTTAATCCACCCCTCTTTGGTGTCGGGACTGGAGCCCTTAGTTTACACTCAAATGGATGGGACTCCGATGAAAGAGCCCTGTAGATTCTAAACTGTACCTTTACGGATGGGGCCTGGGGATCATTGGGAAGAGTGGACTTTTATTGTGTCCCCGGGGGCTAGATTTCCCTTGGTGTTAGGAAACCCGTGGCTCCATGGGCACGATCCCTATATTTTGTGGGGCGACAGGATTTTTAAGTTCATCTCTCCTAAGTGCCATTGTCATGTATGGAACCCAAAGTGTGGGGTGGCTCCTGACAATGAACCAGCTTGGGCGTGCTTGGTTGCGGAAGAGCTCGCTAACATCCCACAGGAGTATAGAGACCTATCCCGGGTGTTTGCCGAAGAAGCCGACGAGCTCCCCCCTCACTGCAACTCTGATTGAGTTATTGCCGGGGCATAAAATGCCCAAAGGGAAGCTCTATGCCATGAGCCCCTGGGAGAAAGTAGAGTTGTGGAAATTTATAGATAAAAACCTGGCTAGAGGATTCATCCGACTGGCTTCTTCCCCGTTTGCAGCCCCAGCCCTCTTTCGGAAAAAGAAAGATGGGGCTTTGCAGCTTTGCACCAACTACCGGGGATTGAATGCCGTCTTGTCCACGAATGCCTACCCCATGCCGTTAATCAAAGATCTCTTGGCTGAAGTGGCTAAGGGAAAAATCTTTTCTAAACTTGACTTACGAGACACTTATTTCCATGTGCGTATATGGAAGGGGGGTGAATACAAGACAGCTTTCAACACCCCATTGGTCCAGTTTGAATACCTGGTGATGCCATTCGGTTTCCAGGGGGCTCCGGGAGTTTTTATGAACGTAATAAATGAAGTGTTGCACAAGCACCTGTTTAAGGGGGTGTTAGTCTACTTAGACGACATTTTACTGTATTCCCCCCCCCATAAAACCTCCCATGTGAAGTTGGTGCGGGAGGTGCTTCAGACATTGCACAAGCCAAACTGTTTGCCAAGTTGTCAAAATGCGAGTTCCATCAGACTGAAATAGACTTTCTAGGCTATCACATCTCCCTCCGGGGTATAGAAATGGATCCAGGCAAAGTGAAAGACGTTCTGGGGTGGGAGGCTCCTAGAACTTGCAGGCAGCTCCAGAGCTTCCTTGGTTTCGCCAATTTCCATAGAAATTTCCTGCCGAACTTTGCTCAAGTCAGCTTGCCCCTTACTGACTTACTGAAAACCAAAGGGAAGGGACCAGAGGCTACTAAACCTCGTGCTAAACTGTCCTGGACCCCTGAATGCCAAGATGCATTCGATAAATTGAAAGCTCTATTCACTACATCCAGATGAAACAAAAAAAATTGTGGTCCAAACTGATGCTTCGGATGTGGCTATGGGAGGTGCGATCCTGCAAGAAGGGACGGACAGCAAACTCCACCCCTTGGCATATGTGTCTCGCAAATTCACTGACACTGAACGCAACTGGTCAGTATGAGAAAAGGAGGCTGGGGCCATCCAGTTAGCGCTCTCTACATGGAGACACTGATTGGAAGTGGCGAGGGTGCCGTTTGAGGTTTGGACAGATAATAAAATTCTTGGAAGTGCTCCGAACCCCTCGCAACCTGAACACAAAGCAGCTTCAGTGGGCTGACTTCTTCTCTAAGTTTCAGTTCACCCTACACCATTTCCTAGGCAAATCGAACTCCCTAGCGGATGCCTTGTCCCACCTTCCACAGCACGAAAGCCGATGCGAGGAAATCCTCAACTCCATATTCACGCCCTCACAATTAGGCGGAGCTGTGATGACACGGGGACAAGCTAAACACGCCCTCCCCCTGTCCCCCCCCTCCCGGGGGATGGGAAGCCAAGTTTGCCACCGCCTTCTCAGCATCTGACTGGGAGGAGGTAAGGGTGGTGGGGGACTTGGTGCAAAGAGGAAACGACTGCTGGTACAAAGAGGATAGACTATTTGTTCTTGGACTGTTGCGAGGGGAGATATTGGGCCTGGTACATGGAGTTTCGTGAAATCCCTGCATCTCCTGCAGCACCAGTTTTGGTGGCCACACATGCGCAAGGATTTATCTCTGTATGTACACTCTTGCCAAACTTGCGTCATGTGTAAACCCTGAAAAGGGAAACCCCCTGGCTTGTTGAAACCATTGCCAACCCCTAGTAGACCATGGGAGGTGATTTCCATGGATTTCATCACAGACTTACCACCTAGCAAATCCATGATGGTAATCTGGGTAGTCGTGGACCTGTTTTCTAAACAAGCACATTTCATTCCGTTCCCCAGCTTGCCGACAGCACAAGTGCTGGCTAAAGCATTCCTCAAACATGTCTTCAGACTCTACACGTTGCCAACCAAGATAATTATGGATCGGGGCTCCCAATTTATTTCAAAGTTTTGGGGGGAGCTCATGGAACTTATGGGGGTGGAGAGGGGCTTAAGCAGTGGTTACCACCCAGAAACTGATGGCCAATCAGAATGGGTAAATCACACCCTAGAACAATACTTGAGGTGTTTCACCAACTATCAACAAGACAATTGGATAGAATTGCTGACCTTGGCTGAATTCTGTTATAATAATGCATGCCACTCATCCACAGGGGTGTCACCATTCAAAGCAGCCCTGGGCTATGACAGCCCCCCAATTCCCTTTCTTACCACGGAACCAGGGAAAGGGGGTGAGGCATTCGAGTGGTGTAGAACTCTACGGGACTCGTGGCCAGGGATTTGTGAAACATTGGATATGGCCAAGGCAGCTTACAAGCACCAGGCTGATAAGAAACGGGTGGAGGGTTGGGCTCTGCAGCCTGGGGACTCTGTATATGTGTCCACAAAGAACCTGCGGCTTTCTCAATCATGTTGGAAATCGGCATGGAAATACATTGGTCCTTTTAAAGTTGTAAGGTTAATCAATGAAGTGACAGTAGAGTTGGACGCCTAAAAATCTAAAGCATATCCATCCAATTTTCCATTTCAGCCTGCTGAAAGCCAGTCCAGGAACTAATCAATGGTGCCTGGAACCCACAGTGCCCCCCCCATTGGTGGAGGGCGAGGATCCTTATGAAATCTCCGACATTTTGGACTCTAAAATGAAACGTGGGCGACTGTATTACCTGGTGGAATGGGTGCACCGAGAATGGGTGGAAGTAAATGATATTCGGGCCCCTGACCTTTTGCGGAAATTCCACGACCGTCTCCCGGCCATTCCGGGAGGAGGTTGACTTGGTTTAGGGGCAGAATGTCAGCTAACTGCCATGCTTTCATTGTTTTCGTCTGTAGCGCATGCTTGCTTGCATGGCTTAAACTGCTGTAAACAACATTTGGGAGGCGCTCATGAGACCATGTGTTATCTGCAGAACCTTGTGGAGGAGGGAGGGCTTGCATTTCACTGTCGGTGTGAATATTTCTGCTCTCATGGTGCACGGGGAGTCTCCCGATCATGACCTAATATCCTGCCGGGAGATTTCCCCCGACCGCGCTTGGATTTCATTTGCTTAGCCTATTGCAGCATCATGGTATATGTATTGATGCCTCAGCCTTCACAGTTATTCCTAACAATGTACCTGTATAAGCTGGCAACAGATCTGTAGTCTAGTAAAGCATGATTCCTTGGAACGTGTGTGGAGATTTGCATGCTGTTGATCCTGACATAATCCTTCCTTTTGTGCTGGGGTGTACAACTGGATATTTGCCAACCCCATAAAATGCCCAGTAGTTCCAGGATTGGATTGGCAATACTGGGTAGCATGAAAGGCACTCCCAAAATTTAAAAGACTGTTAGTTTCAATGGGCTAGGTCTACCACCCATTGAAACAGTGCCCTTTTAAACTTTAAAGGGCTAGAAACATTTGATATGCTGCAGCCTTGAAGGGGGAATTCGACACTTCAAAAAAATGGTGTAATTTTGTTCTGTATTCAAAAAGGGAATGATTATTGTTCTCACTCAATTTTGAGTATACTGATAATACTGTAACAATACCCCTGATGTTTAATGAAAATGATAATCATACCCTTCCCACTATAGAATTAAAACAATATTTTTGAAGTGTACACCCTCTATTCTGCACCTCGGTTGTATTTACAAATTATTCATCATTCCCCACAATAACAAAATCATTACTATAGCTATCATAACACAGTCTGGTGTTTGTTTAAGACCCATTGAGTGGGATTTCTTTCACAAATAAAGCCGTACATAAAGAGGTTGTTAGAGATGCCAATCTCACTTGATAACATCAGTGAAAATTGAGATTAAATGACATGTTACAGAGTCAAGTCCTAATTGTAAAGCATTTTATATTTAGTGGATTTTTGTGTAGAAGACTACCTTGTCTCTCCGAGAATGCTCTTAAGACTTTGCTCCCAGAACAGACTGGATGAGTCATATTGCAAGGTACAGCTTTTTGGCATGGTGAAAATTTTTTCCTCCCTTAATAGGTTGTATATTGGAGAGAAGTGAGACTTCTGTGCCAAGTCAGCTTTGTCTGGGCCAGTAAGGCCTTATGAGAACACATCAAATAAAAAAAATTAATGATGTTCTGTCCTGTTTCATTTTTATCTGCTGTTAACAAGACGAGTGAGAAAGGCATAGAGATTCCTTCTAATGGAACACTTGTGATCTCTGTTTTGCAATAGGAACAGAATTTGAGTTGGTGCTTATTGTGAACAGGTCTTGATCTGGAAACTGCCAAAGCCCAAATACTAGGATGAGGCATCTATCTGAAAGAACCCACCTGTGGTGTCTGTGTGTTAGAGTCCCACACAGCCTATCAGTACATACATCCTCTAGCCCTGTAAGATGGATGATAAGGTGGGTGTGTTTAACTATACACCATTTCCATACTTGGATTGCTTCTATACATAGGGTTAGAGAGGTCATGTCTCTGAAGCTGTGGTACTGTCATTTGGATAGTCCTGTCCAAAGTTCCCTCTAAGCTGTGGAGTCTTGTGAGCAAAAATTCTACTTTGTGAGCTACTGGCATTAAAGTTGTGAGCGAGCAATTTGGCTACTGCATTAAATTAGTTTGGTCTGGAGCCATCCTTCCTGAGCTAAGACCAAAATGTCTGAGCCGGAGGCTAAAAAACTGTGAGCTAGCTCACACTAACTCAGCTTAGAGGGAACACTGGTCCCGTCTCTGATGATTTTCTGGAAGTAGAATATGGTACCTTTATAGCTTTTATTTCCAGTACACCAGTATTACCTGGCTGGAGTCCGAATCCCATGTATATGCTGCCCTATGTAATGAACTCCCCACCTGTGGAAGGAGGCATCTGTGTTAAGCTAGATGGTTGTTGTGGTCTTATCCTGAGGCTCACAAAGAGATTAAATTGGGGGGGGGGGGGGCATGTGGCGGTGGTGGTTACACTGAGATGGGATCAATTACAGTTCTCGTACGGGACTGCACAGAGGACCATGATGGAAGGTTCCTGAAAATCATAACCATAGCCTCAGCAACTAATACAACTATAGCTGACCCATGACAGTTAAATCCCATTGTAACAAAATGGAATAGGTTATGTTGAAGTCTTACAGCTTGCCTGAGTGTGGAGATTATCATAGTTCCTAAGCCTTCTCAATGGTGGTGATCTAGTTCCGGTACTCTCTTACAAAGAGAACCACTCAACAGAACCATTAATGATTACATGAAAATCACTGGATGATTCCTGTGTTTATGAGCAATTAGATTTGTCTGCTTGCTTTATTAACTAATGCCTTGAATCCTCTAGAGGATTTCCACCAATTCCCCCTCGTGTTTGCAGACCTCGTGCTGTTCTTGAGGGGGAGAAGTACCCTGTCCCCAGGAGCAGCAGCTCAGGCTGCAGGAGGAGAGGGGAGGTAAAGAAGCCATTTTTGTGTACAGAAACTTGTTCCGTCTACAGAAATTATCAGTGGATATAAACCATTTACAAGGGGTCCTGAGGACTCTTTTTAAAATGTGGAAAGATAAGGAAGGAGGTCCGTAGAACTTACCCTTAACTCCCAGTACTTAAAATGTTTGAGCTTTGAGTGACATCCTAGCAGCTCTGTCATAAGCCTAGTCTATCAAACGTAGACCCATTTATAGAATTAAGCATTTTTTTCCTTGTCTGGAATGGATAGGAGGATAAACATTTTAAAGCTGTAGCTTCATTATAAGAATGGAGCTAATGTTTGCTTCAACATTGTACTACAAATCAAAGTCTTCACATAAAACATAAGAGTACTGAAACAACAGAATCTGTACAAATTACATACAGTTCTTTATTAAACAACTGTAAACACTTCACTGTAAAAATCCATAAAACCTTTATAAACAAACATTTTGCAAATAGATTCTATACTACAATGAAAGAATTTGAACACAATTATTTACATGCAATACTGACAAATTTGGCACTTTCTTGAAAGGAAATGTACAAAACACTTTCTTCTTAAAAAAAACTTCAACTTATAAAAACTTAGCTTTACTGTCATGCACTTTGCAAATACCTCACAAGCACTTATGGCACAGCTACCAGAGAGCTCCAGGCTCTCGCCACATCTATCCAGGCCTCTAGGTATTTCAGATAACTTTTAATGTGCTTCCATAAGTTTGTTGCAAAACCACCTGAACATTGTCAAGAATGAAGTCAAATGCCATGTTCCACACAGATTCCACCGACTGCTGCATTAACCTGAGGAGAAGGAAAGAAGCCACTCTTCAGAACAAAGCATCATTACCATCAAGACCAAGAATAATTTTCTTATAGCAGGATACCTGGGAGGAAATGACAGCTTTGAAAACTGTTATTTACTTGTTTTAGCCATTGCAAATGCACCATTTAAAGATTATTTCACTGCTAGAAGCAATACTGTCCCCTTGTTCTTGAAACAAATGGTACAGAATCAAATTTTGAACATAAAATTGTATTTGTGGAATAAGTTACAAAAACATAAAATGCACAAAAAACAAAGCTTCTAAAGCTGTTCATGAGGGTGGAAGGGAAGGGTGTATGTGCTCTCCTGAGCACTTTGAAGAACAAGGTAAAAATAATGCTACTAAATAAATGATCCTACTAAGATTCTTTGTGACTTCTCCTCAAATCCGAAGCATTTGTGATACACACAGCAAGAAATTTAAGACTGAAGTTCACAAAGGAATGAGCATTATTGATCCAGGTGAACTTTTCTGCCCTGATGAAGAAAAATGTCTGGATCCCACATAAGTGACCAAGAACTGCACATTTATTATGCAAGAGAATGAAATAGTATGGATGGTGTACAGCAGTACAAAGGAAAGATTAACCAATATAGAGCGTGAAGATGTTCTTGAGTCTTCAATCAACTTTTTATAACTGCACTTTCGGGGGACAAACTTTTTAATCTACATATGTAAATTAATGACCTAAAATTAAGCTACCTTTTCATATACTTTATAACCAAATCCAACCTCTCCAAATCTTTTTCTTCTATCAGATCAGTACAATATTTCACAACTTGTAGGATGTCTTCCTCCATGGGATCTATGGAAAAAAGTTCGATACAGAATTATTAGTGCCTCAAATTCAAAAAGGGGGCAGGTACTTAAAGCATTAAAAATGTAAACAGCTGGCTGCTGCTGGGGGTGGGGGAAGAATCTATTGGATGCCAATTCTCTGGCAAAGAATGGTTGTGCCTTGAACTCTCTCTAGAGCAGGTTGCTGAGAGATCTTTTCAGCCCTTGCCAGTTCTTGTATTTCTACAGCCCTCTCCATTAAGGTTTTCTAGCATGATTATGGCACAGACTGACCTATATTCATCATTAACAATCTTCACCTAGAGGTCAATGGGGCAAACTGGCCCACTGGTGATCCTGTTATACTTTGCTGCAACTTCTGATAGTCTTATTCTTGAGGTACTGGTGATATGGACTGTGGGACCAAAGATATTTATTGGTATCTGCTTCACACATATCTAGTGATCTTACCTTTTGAAAGATTAACAAAATTCTGTCCAATATAGAAACAGAAGGCATGTAGTGCAGTCTCTCAAATGATTTCCACCCCTCCAATTACATTATGCATCTTCTCATTAAAAGAGGAGTGAAACTACAAGATTACCTGATATGGTTGTAATCCATTCCTTGAGTAAGGCCTTTACATCATTGAACTCAACAGCTCCAGCTAAATTAGGGACCTGCGGCCTAGTAACAGAAGGTAAGTGTGGCTGTGAAATGGAAGGGCCTGAAGTATTCACAGTGCTTTGTACTAATTCCACCTGTTTAAAAACAAAACATACAATTTTCTTTCCTGTCTTTCCAACGGCAAACCTTAAGAAGGCAACCCAGCTTCTCCAGGCACCCAAGACGGAAAACATTATCAAATTTTAATGTGTTTTGATATTTGGAGGCTGTAGTCACTGGAGATAAAGTTACCTGAGATTTGTCAGTGGTTGCTCCTTCCTGTTTTAGGAAGTCATCTATTAATTTCTGTGGGCTTCCAACAGAAATAGCTGCATTCTTTGTGGGGCTCCCAAAGAGTTTGTTTTTCAAAGGACTGTGGCTCTTTTTTACTGGGCTGGTTTGGAGTTTTTTCTTGCTTTTTTTCTTATTTTTCATAACTGGTCTCAAGTTTACTAAAGGATTCTTTGACACTGAGTGGGAAAGGATTAAAACAATGAGTATATTATCTAGCACCTGACGGCTAAGTAAGATTATCCTTATTTTAATTAAATCTCTATAGAGGGCAGCATCACTGCTGATGACTAGTCATTGCGAAACTTGAAAAAAGCTGCAACTACAAACTTACCCAAGGTATTTGCAGACTGCTGGAAAATCATTTCTATATGTTTTTGCCTTTGATCATATGCCTGTCTGAGCTCCTCTTGCAGCTCTGAAGGCAGCGCAGCAAAAACTTCAGGGTCCACCTGAACAATGAGAAATCCATCAGGGGTTATGCCACTGGCACACAATAAATTTTGATGTTTATATTATAAACATTAATTATAAGAAATTTATTTCTATTCAGTGCTCACAAACAGCATCAGTTAAAAGTATGAAAGATATGATGTCTGTAGCTGTATACATATGTGTTTAAAGTAGCAAAAAGTTAAAAACGTATCCTACAATAAATGTTAAACAGATCTACTAGCTGTACAAAGGCCTACTGGTCTGTAATTAAGCAAAAATTTAATTTATTTTAGTGCTGTTCACCTGTGAAAACGCTGGTAGTGCTATTACATTAATTCCTGCATCACTGCTCGATTCTTGGACATCTGGTATTTGTAAGAGAACAGCTCCAACTGGCTGTGTTGGAAAGCTGGCACTGCATCCATTTACTGGTTCTTTTTTGCTACTACTGCAAACCTCTGTGTGTTGAACAGAACACATTTGTTCTACTTGTTCTCGGAGATCAGGGGGAAGCGCTTCTAAGACAGAACGATCCAGCTATATACAAAAAATGTAAAGACAAAGTTTCAGGGAAAAGAACCAACACTTAAAATCTTTGTACACGTGCTCCCCCACTCCCCCCCAAAACCAAAAAGCTTTCTTTACTACCTATCTTCATCAGCAAGGTACATAAAATACAAAGAAAGATGCTTTCTTAGTTCAAGTTACTCATGCTTGAGTACTAGAAGAGAAGAATAGTTTTTTTATACCCTGCCTTTTCTCTACCTTAAAGAGTCTCAAAGCAGCTTAAATTGCCTCCTCACAAAAGTTAACTGAGAGAGTTCCGAGGGAACTATGACCGGCCCAAGGTCACCCAGCAGACTTCATGTGAAGGAGTGGGGAATCAAATCTAGTTCTCCTGATTAGAGTCCGCCACTCTTAACCACTACACCAAACTGGCTCTAGTAAACAGCTGAACTTGTGTAGCACTAGCATACTGTCATCACTTGCATAACTGTAGGTATCAGCCGTTACTCAAGATGGTGGTGGTAACTCAACCACCTCTGCTAAGATAGGATTTATAATGCACTATCCCAGAGGTCCCGCAGAACTAGATGGAGCTTTTGCCCAGCAGGGCTTCTGACTGGCTGTGCATCCTGTTAGACATAGCTTCTGTCTACAATGTTGAAGAGTTGTATTACAGTTAACCTTACTCCCTGGCATTCTGTGGATGGTTCTACCTCCTGAAGTGGCAATTTTGTGGTTGTTCCCTCTCCCTGTGTCAGAATTCCAAAGGTGCCCACAGGTTCAAAAAAGTTGTTGAGGACTCCTGCATTATTATCACATAATGGCCATCAATTTCCTCAGCTCACAGATCTTCACAATTGTAAACTGATAAGAAGTCTAATCTATTTTTCTTCAAGATTCAGGTATTAATTACGTAAAAAAACAGATAACTCACAGGCAGCTTTAGAGAAAACAAAAATTCCCAACTGTACTGTGCGGTCTGCCTTGAGAGAATATTGTCTTGCTACACAAAGTTTTATAAAGCTAGGAGCATGAAATGAAACCAAGTCAGTAAATTCTCTCATAAAAATATTCTTTATCCTATAGTTCAAGTTCATCCCTTCCAACGGTATTAAGAGTAATCATATGCACTTAATCAAATATTGATCTAAATTTTTACTTGAGCAATTCTGAAAGCTCAAGAAAAAGCAGTATATATGAGATTGGTGGGGCTTTAACTGTCACCCCATGACTATCGTCCTATAAAAAGGAATCATTCAATAAGAAAAGAAAGAATCCAGCTTGCTCTTTATGAAATTGTCTCAGGAATGGACATTTTACCTGGGAAGCTGATGGAACCTCAATACTTAAATTAAGTCTTGGCTTTAGACTGATAGGCGTGTGCAGACCATTCCAACTGACTGCAGGCTCAGATTTGCTGGTAACATGATTGACATTAGATGTCGGGTGAGGTGGTAGCACTGTACATGCTTTTGATGCAGAAGGTATTTCAAGATCCACAGCAGCCGCTATCATAAATGCAAATGATATACAAATTTTAAATCATTCAAAGTAAATGTGCTTGTACTATGAACACAGACCACTCTGTTTTCATATCCTCTATTACAAAATATGAAGTTATAGTTTTGCAATACCAAGTAATTATTCAGAGGAAATATGCAATTAGTTTAGCTAAATGTAGTATGTCCACAGTTGTTCACTTCTTCTATGTGAAGGGAGTCCAATATATTCCAGCTGCCATTTGGGTCTTCAATGGTAAATTGAAGACGGGGAGGGTGGGATATAAATTTGATAAAAGAAATAAATAAACAAATTATATGGAATCCCCATTTGGATCAGTGCCTTCAATCATTCTGTAAAACAAGTTCAGGCATTGTTTTTGCGCCATATTTTGGAGGCCCCAAATTGTATAGGGTATGTAGCCATGTGTCTGGAGACAGGGCAGAGCCTCCTAAAGACCACAGCTTGGCTCTCTACCTGAAATTCTGGCTTCATCCCCACTTCAGGATGTAATCCCCTAGCTATATTCAGTACATGTTGGCTAACTCCTTTACAAATACCTGGACTTGCTGAATAAAGTAGAAAATTCAGTTGAAAGAATCTCAAGCCTTTAGGCCACTGAGACTGAGGCTATTGGACAATGAAAAGCAATCTCTGTATTCTTTAGCAAATAGGATATGTTCTCTGATGTCGTTCAATATTGTGCTTGAGCAGGGAGCTTTAGCAAATAGGATATGTTCTCTGATGTTTAATATTGTGCTTGAGCAGGGAGCTTTAACCTCCTATTTCTCACATTTAACTTCTGCACAAATACAACAAGCTTTTATGCTCGCTAGGTTCAATGCCCTCCCTACAGTGGTCGTTTTTGGAAGATTACAAAATGTTCCCTATTCTCAAAGACTCTGTATATGTAAAGTTGGAAGCCCCAAATCTGTTGCCCATGTATTACTCTACTGTAATCTCTATGCTGAATTGTGCCCCTCTCTAATAGTCCACTTTTGTGTAAGATGAAAGGGTACTCTGAGGAGAGGCTTGTCTCATATCTTCTCTTAGACTGAAGCCCTCGTATTACTGGCCCAGTAAACAAAGGATTTGCTAACTGCTATGAGAATCCAGAAACTGAAGGCAAAGTGATGTGAAGAGGCATTTCCCCCTCTGTAATGTTTAATTGCATTATTTTTTCTTCCTGATATGTTTTAATCTCTGCCAATAAAGGTATTACTGACTAACAATACCAAGTACTTAGCAAGACTATCTGAAAACAAAAACTTATTCCAAAAAGGACTTTTAAAAATGCGATGCAATCCACACCTACATGTGATGTACTCAATTTGTTTTGGTATTACAAGGAAGAACTGCAGCTAACTTTACTGACCTTCCTTGTGTTGTTCTTCTGAGTTTTTTGTAGCTTTTGGAACTTGCAAAAGATTGATAATAGAACTGGAACCACCAGGCAAGAATCCAGACTGTACTGATGAGCAAGAGGAAACTGTTGAACTTGTTTTATTAACTGGAACTAACTGATGTACTTGAATTCCAACCTTTCAAAAAACACAGAAATTTGTGGCAATTTAAACAAAGTACAACTTCCATAAATTGCTAATAATTTAGGAAATAATTTAAGTTTTCCTAACATCTAAGCAGTATTGTATGTCTCCAGCTATGAAAAGGAACCAAAGGTTACCATGGAAAGCTGAACAGTCTACACAATTTAAATACAGGTCCTCTAAAATCTTAATCAGAAATAAAATATATTCTCCATTTCTATTTTTGCAGGCTTAAAAGAAGATATTTCTAGACAGTTGCTGGGCCTCTCCAGTCTCTGGAATATTTAAGACTTCACAGTTAATATAAAAACTAGTATACTATCTTGACCTTCTATGAAGTATATTAATTTATAACATTATTACATTGTTTGTACTGCAAATTCTTGATGGCCTCTCTTTTAGTGTGTGTGTCTTAACAAAGTAGAAAGAGAAAACTGTGGAAAAGGTTTAAAGTCCCAGTGATTAAAAAACTTACCCCTCTCATATCAGATATATTCAATTTCATTGTGTGAAACATATTTAACATCTCTTTTCCGATCACTTTGGCACTGTTGGTTGCATGCTCAAGAGTCACTGTCCTTAAAAAGAATAGATTTAAAAGTGCATGAAGATATCAATTTTAGTCAGCTATGTTAACAGTGATGAAAGAATACAGTTCACTTGGTGTCATACAAATGAGATGTAGACCATAAGGTTCTACTACCAGCTTGAGTTAAACATTAAGTAGCCAATTGGTGCACTCAAACCAGAGGGGAAAAATAGCTTTGAGAAAGAGGGTTTTCAGGGAAGAAGCCACACACATAACCCTTTCATTCCCCCCACCCCACCCATTCACTCTCTTCCACACCAGCTTCCAGACACGCATCTGTAAAGATATACACAAATCTGGGATGTAGACCATAAGGTTCTACTACCAGCTTGAGTTAAACATTAAGTAGCCAATTGGTGCACTCAAACCAGAGGGGAAAAGTAGCTTTGAGAAAGAGGGTTTTCAGGGAAGAAGCCACACCCATAACAACCCTTTCATTTCCTGTTTTATGCTACTCCCCCCCCAACCCATTCACTCTCCTCCACACCAGCTTCCAGACACACATCTGTAAAGATATACACAAATCTGGAAACCTGGGTGGGGCAGAAGAGGCAAAGTGGCTGGAGAGTGGAGTTGGAGTGGAAACTGATGGCTAGTGGAAGGGTTAAGCACCTCATCCCCAGTCCCTTTTCTGCTGAAACTATCCTAAAGCTTTTTCAAGACAAACAAATCAAAAAGGCACTTGGGTTGATCTATAGCAGGGATCCTGAACCTTGAACTTGATATCCTCCTACAATGGTGTTTCCTACAAACACAAAGCTGATGTGCTTCTGTAGGCTACAAAGAAATGATGGGTTGTATATGCATTAGAGGGAACAGCTTCATGTCTACTCCCAGTTTCTGGGGACTCTGTTTCTCTCTACAAATTATTTTTGCTTGAAGTACTGTGCACAAATGCAATTCTGTACAAGCATAATCACTGGATTAAGGAGCAGATGTTCAACCTCCTCCTCCTGAGCAGGTCAAAGGAAATCCAGTACTTTGGTTTACATCAAAAAATTGATTCTGCACAGTGGGGCTTGTCTGGCATGCTGCAATACCCCTTCTTAGAGAAATTCTTAAAAGTGTTAAAAAACCCAACCCTCTTGAAAATAAAACTGAAAACAATTTTTTAAGCAAGTAAGTCTTCGAGACACTTGAAAAGCAAAGCAGTTTGATGTATTGGGGGGGGGGGGGCAGTACTCAGTCCACAGGTTGTGTTTGTGTCATCTGAGAAGCAAAGCAGGAAAAAACAGGTTGCTTACCTGTAACTGATGATCTTCGAGTGGTCCTCTGTGCAGTCCCACACATGGGTTGGGCACCTGTGCACGACCTCATCGGGGAAAGTTCCAGAGCTTGCCTCAGAATCATTTTGGTGGGCTCTCTTCCCACTCTGGGGAGCAGGCACACACTGTGCATGCCTGGAGTGGCCGAGAGAGCCACCTCCAACTCAGTTCCTTTGACCGATACTTGTAAGTCTCGACGAAATAAGGCAAGTGACCGAGAGATGCCAGCAGCGGAGAAGGCTGGGTGGGATTGTGGTACTGCACAGAGGACCACTTAAAGATCATCAGTTACAAGTAAGCAACCTGTTTATCTTCGTCATGGTCTCTGTGCAGTCCCACACATGGGTGACTGACGAGCTGAACCAGATGGAGGAGGGAGCTGGCAGCTGAATGAAAGCAAAAACAGGTAAGAAAATGTAACAATAATCTCATTCTACAGGTCCTACCTGAGAAGGGAGAAGAGTCAGGCGAAGAGGGATCAAAGCACCGCCTGGCCAAAAGCAGCATCTCACCAAGCCCGAACGTCGAGTGCGTAATGGGATACAAAGGTTAATGGTGATAACCATGTGGCGGTTGCACAGATGTCCAGCAAGGAAAGCTGCCGACGGCGACATCGCTCTGGTGGAGTGAGCAGTAACACAGGTAGGTACAGGCTGCTTTGAAAGCTCATAACAAAGGGCGATGGTCGATGTAACCCACTTCGACAGCCTCTGGGAAGAAACAGGATGCCCCTTGCGAGGGGCACCGTAGGCAATAAAAAGTTGGTCCAAGTTTCAGAAGGGCTTAGTATGATGGAGACAGAAAGAGAGAGCTCTGCACACATGTAGTGAGTGCAGCGCCCTCTGAGAGTCATCCAAAAGGTTTTGAAAAAATGTCGGGAGTGTAGAGGATTTGGAAAAATGAAAAGCAGAGATGACATTCGAGAGAAATGCTGGGTCCAGACATAGGACCACTTTATCCCTATGAAAAACTGTGTAAGGAGCAATCTCTCCAACGCTGTGGGCTGTAGTAATGGCTACAAGAAAGGCTGTCTTCCAGGAAAGTAGATGGAGATCGGAGGAAGCTAATGGTTCGAATGGACGTCCCATCAACTGGGAAAGGACCAAAGATAGGGACCACAAAGGCACTACTGGCTTCCTAGGTGGATATAGGTGCAGGAGACCCTTCAAAAAGTCAGTCGATGAGAAAAAACAGAAGAGCCCTCTATTAGAGAATGGTGAACCAAAACAGCTGCTAGGTGCACTTTAAGGGAAGAGTAGGTGAGACCAGAATCTTTCAGACCAGATACGAGAAAATTTCAAACAATGCTGTAGAAGGATTGAAAGAATTGTGAGAAGCATAAATTGCAAAATGAGTCCACTTTGCACGATGTCCAGCGAGTGGCTGGTTTCCTGGCACTGAGCAGTATATCAGCTACAGCAGGGGGAAAGTTTATTACAAAATCCTCCAGGCTGTGAGATTGAAGAAAGCAGGATTGTAGTGAAGAACCTGGCCTTGATCTCGGGAGAAAAGATCCGGTTTCAGGGGCAGGCATAGAAATACCCTCTGAGAGAGGTGGAGCAGGTGTTGGAACCACGTTTGACAAGGCCACCACGCCGTGATGAGGATGCATGAGGTGTGATCCTTGACAATCTTGTGCGGCACCCTGGGAATAAGTGGAAACGGGGGGAAGAAGTAAAAAAGACAACCCGTCCACTTGTGGAGGAAGGCATCCCCTAGAGATCAGTGGGATGGATGACCCCAAGCAAAGAAGAGGGGGCACCGAGCATTGCTTGCCGTAGCAAAGCCGTTGATTTTCGGGTGACTGAAAGTCCGAAAGACTACATCTAGGCATAAGGGATGAAGAGACCATTCTGTTTCCTGCAGAGGAGAATGGCCGAGGAGATCGGCTTCGACACTGAGGATTCCAGGAACATGAACAGCCAATAGGGAGATCCTGTGAAGAAGGCACGACTGCCAGAGATCGACAGCAAGGCGACAGAGTTGCAGGGAAGCCGTTCCCCCTTGGTTATGTAGAATATGGTGACTACGTTGTCTGAAGCCACCTGGACAGTTTTTTCAGAGATGATGGGTAGAAAGGATCGTAGAGCTCGATGTACAGCCATGAGCTCCAGACAACTGATGTGGATAGCAGACTCCTGATGTGACCAGGTCCCTCTTGCCATAAGAGTCCCACACTGGGCTCCCCAACCCCAGAGGGAGGCATCTGTTGACAGAAGAACCTCTGGAGATGGATGCCTGAACGGAATGCTGCAAAGGCGATGCTGCAGTACTGTGCACCATTGCAGTGTGAGGGCATGCGTTGGGATGCGAAGGAGGCGGTCTAGTGGATGTTGTTGATCAGCTACAGCAGGGGGAAAGTTTATTACAGAATCCTCCAGGCTGTGAGCTTGAAGAAAGCAGGATTGTAGTGAAGAACTTGGCCTCGATCCCGGGAGAAAAGATCCGGTTTCAGGGGCAGCCATAGAAATACCCTCTGAGAGAGGCGGAGCAGGTGTTGGAACCACGTTTGACAAGGCCACCACGCCGTGATGAGGATGCATGAGGTGTGATCCTTGACAATCTTGTGCGGCACCCTGGGAATAAGTGGAAACGGGGGGAAGAAGTAAAAAAGACAACCCGTCCACTTGTGGAGGAAGGCATCCCCTAGAGATCAGTGGGATGGATGACCCCAAGCAAAGAAGAGGGGGGAGCACCGGGCATTGCTTGCCGTAGCAAAGCTGTTGATTTTCGGGTGACTGAAAGTCCGAAAGACTACATCTAGGCATAAGGGATGAAGAGACCATTCTGTTTCCTGCAGAGGAGAATGGCCGAGGAGATCGGCTTCGACACTGAGGATTCCAGGAACATGAACAGCCAATAGGGAGATCCTGTGAAGAAGGCACGACTGCCAGAGATCGACAGCAAGGCGACAGAGTTGCAGGGAAGCCGTTCCCCCTTGGTTATGTAGAATATGGTGACTACGTTGTCTGAAGCCACCTGGACAGTTTTTTCAGAGATGATGGGTAGAAAGGATCGTAGAGCTCGATGTACAGCCATGAGCTCCAGACAACTGATGTGGATAGCAGACTCCTGATGTGACCAGGTCCCTCTTGCCATAAGAGTCCCACACTTGGGCTCCTCAACCCCAGAGGGAGGCATCTATTGACAGAAGAACCTCTGGAGCTGGATGCCTGAACGGAATGCTGCAAAGGAGATGCTGCAGTGCTGTGCACCATTGCAATGTGAGGGCATGCGTTGGGATGAGAAGGAGGCGGTCTAGTGGATGTTGTTGAAGATAAAAGGCGTGGAGGAACTAAAGTTGTAGGGACCGCATACAAAGTTGAGCATATGGGACAATGAAGACCATCAAAACAAAAAGTCCCAAAAGCTTCATTATGGAATGAGTGCACTGGATGTTTGAGGAAGGTCATAGCTAGAGAAATGATGGACCGTGCACGGGTTTCGGGGAGAAACGCCATCTCATGTTTGGTATTGAGACAGGCTATGAGGAATTGTAGAACTTGGACACGTTCTAAGAGAGACTTCGGGAGATTGACACAAAGTCCTAAGTTGTGCAAAAGAGCTGGCGTGGTGCAAAGATCTTCTAGGAGTTGCAGTCCGGCTGGGGCTACGAGAAGCCAATCGTGGATGTAGGAACAGAGGACAATTTCCTTCTTGTGGAGTTCTGCAGCCACAACCGCCATCGCCTTGGTAAAGACACACAGAGCAGTGCAGAGCCCAAAAGGAAGGACTCTGTATTGGTAATGTTCTGCCCCATTGCCAAGCGGAGAAAGCGGCGATGCTGTGGCCAAATTGTAACGTGGAAATACGCACCCTGTAGATCGATGGATGCAAGCTGAATGGATTGCAGGGTAATCATGAAAAACGTTTTGCAGCAAATGAAATGGTTCAGATTTCGAAGATCCATTATCACCTGGACACCGCCGTCTTTTGGGGGGATAGTGAAATATTTGGAGTAGAACCCTCGAGTCCATTGCACTTCTGGGACTCTTTTGATGGCTCCCTTGCCGAGTAGTGTGTCAACCTCCAGATGAAGGGATGGAGATGGTGATGTGGTGACAAAGTGATGGGAGGTTCGAAGCAAAACGAAATCTAGGGCGTACCCCACCGTAGGATTGTGAAGACCCAGTTGTCTGTGGTAATGTCTTCCCAGGCTGATAGGAAGGGAAGACGACGAGTCCCTATGGGGAGAGTAAAAAGAGAAGGCGGTGGCAGGCAAATTGTTTGGGTTGTTGAGCCGGTTTAGTGGAAGGTTTAGATTTCTGGTTTAAGGTTGGATGAGAGTCCCCTGGCCTACGTTTCCACTGAGCAGGTGTGGTAGAAGAACTGGTGTTTATTATAGTATGGTCTCCACTGTCGATATCAAGGACGCTGGGCAGATGAAGAGGAAACTCTGAGATTTCGAGCCTTCTTACGACTATCATCCACGGCTTTTAGGGTGTCATCAGTGGAAGTGTGAAAAAGGCCCTCACTGTCAAAAGGTAGATCCT
>NW_015173171.1:496472-509363 GCF_001447785.1 Gekko japonicus | reverse complement strand
CAGTAGGGAAAATCAACTTGGCAACCCTAGGCCTTGGTCAATATTTGGATGGGGGAATCACCAAAGAATACCAAAATGGCTATGCAGAGGCAGGCCATGGCAAACCGCCTCTGAATGTCTCTTGCCTTGAAAACTTTACGAGGTCACCATAAGTCAGCGGTGACTTGACAGCAAAAGCTTTCTTTTCATCTACAAAATGTTGAAGGGGAGTGGTGTTGGAAAAGAGTTTCACGGATACTGTGCACTGCCTAAAAGACAAATAAGTGGGTTCTTGATCAAATCAAGTCTGAACTCTCCCTAGAAGCTAACATGACTAAACTGAGGCTATCGTACTTTGGTCCCATTCTGAGAAGACAAGCCTCACTGGAAAAGAGAATGATGCTAGGGAAAGGTTGGAAGGCAGCAGGAAAAGAGGAAGACCCAACATGAGATGGATTGGCTCAATCAAGGTAGCCACAGCCCTCAGTTTGCAAGGTCTGAGCAAGGCTGTTCATGATAGGATGATTTGGAGGATATTAATTCATAGGGTCACCATAAGTCGGGAGCAACTTGACAGAACATAACACACACACAGGGTGCATTCAGACGGGGGCTTTCTGCCGGCATAAACTGCACCGGTTGGAACCGGTGCAGTTTGTACCGGCAGAAACGCGATCAGACGTACCTCTCTCACAGCTGTTCTCTCAGGAGCAGTTCTGGAAAGAGTTCTCTCAGCCCCACCTACCTCACAACAGGGTGTCTGTCTATCAGGGCATACTGCCAGGTTGACTCACTTCACGGCTTCCAAAGGCCTGGATGTACTTTTTACTATGGGGAATGTCTACATGTCCTGGTTGCCAAAAAGCCACTGTCATATATAGTATTATGAGACCAATCCAGACTACTGATTGTAGTGAGGAGAAATTACCTCAGTCACCAGAGGTCCAGAGTGGGGGGGGGGGTTTGCTTTGTGACTTGGCGGTGGATCCCTACCACAATCGCCTGTGGACCTAGATATATACTCACCCTGGCTGCTGCTTTCTCCCACTTCTGGGAGGGTGACAGGGAGGCTGTGATGGCTGGTGCTGGGAATAGAGTGTGACAGCCTCCTCCCTGTAGCACTCACCCTCCCATGTAAAATCCTGCCTAGCTCCTGATAGTAGGGGCAGGGATGGAAGGAGGCCCCTGACCTCTCGTTTTGGGCCACTGCCCGCTTGAATTTCATTTTTAGGTCTTTTGTCTTGCTCCGGCACTGTTCAGGGGTTCTAAAAAAACCCTTTGCCGCAAGACCCTGGGATATTTTTAAAAATATATTGATTTTTTTTTGTTGTGGGACAGCTTGTCCTGGATTTTTCCCTCCCCCCACAAGGCTAACAGCTCCAAGGTCTCCTCATGGGACCAGTTTGTCCCTTTCGCTGAAGCCATCCTGTCAGAATGACAGGTTCCCGCCAGAGGCATCCCCTGTGGTGAAATGAGTTCCGGCACAAGACAGATGCCTGTGTTACCAAGGCACTATTTGCACTTCAATCCAATCCCCTCTAACAGACAGTTCCCTTTGGACCTCGGACCCGAAAATGGCCTCCCTGAGATCCCACTCTTGTCTAAAGGCTGAAACGAGTGGCCATTTAAAATTTGGCTCTATTAACGCAAGTGCGAATGGGTGCTCATGCGCATACCGCCGACGCTTAAAAATAAAAAAAAATGGCGGGCGCAAAACGGAAGCCTCGGGCAGCTTCCGAACGGAAGTGGCTGTGCACCGGAGGAGAGCGATCAGACGGAGGAGTACATCGAAAGCCTCCGTTGCACTCAGGATACCACCACTTGGGGACCTAGTGGCAGAATACAACGGTGTAAAGCTCTTTACAACGGATAGAGAGGGAAGACAGATGTTTGCCATGTGAACGCCGGTAAGTGCAACGATTGCAACCGGCACAGATTCCGTTGTAAAGCCCCCGTCTGAACGCACCCAATAAGTACTCAATGTACTGCTCAATAATACACAATAGGTATACTCTATAATACTGTTATCGCTACGGTTCCCTAGCCTATCCTAACACATCATCCAATTGAATTTTAATGCCCAAGTACTGCCAAGAATGTGGGACCCATTGATAAGCAAATTTAGTTTGAATAAAGGTCTCTGTATTTTGGGTCAAATTAATCGGATATAGTATTGACTTGGACTGGTTAACATGTAGACCTGACAGCGTTGCAAAATCTGAAAGAGAGTTTTCCACTACTGGAAGTGAAGATTGGGGGTGTCCTACATAGAGAACAAAATCGTCCGCAAATAAACTAATTTTAAAATTACGTTGATTAACAGTTACGCCTGGAATTGTATCTAACTGTCTAATTTTGTTAGCCAAAGGTTCAATGGACAGGGCAAATAGGAGAGGGGACAGATGGCAGCCCTGTCTCGTACCCCTAGTGAGAGTAAAATCTGTAGAGATAGAATTATTGAGTGATATTTGTGCTTTGGGCGAAGAATATAGGGCTTGGATAACTCTCTGAAAGCCTGCTTCAAATCCCATTTCCCTGATTACCGCTGACAAAAAAAGAGGCTACACTTTGTCAAATGCCTTCTCTATATCTAAGGCTAAAAGGCAGGTATCTGAAAGGTATTCCCTGCTATAACTAATAATTCCAATCGTTTTCCTAATATTATCTGTAGTATTCCTGGATGGTATAAAGCCCGTTTGATTGATAAACTTATTTTAAATTCTTTATTTTTAATAACAACACCTTTGATATCTGTATTTTGTCGGATCTGACATGCCAACGGTTCCATTGCGAAGGCAAAAAGGATCGGTGAGAGGGGGCACCCTTGACGTGTGCCTCTGTGGAGGAGAAAATTGTTTGAGGATTAGCCATTTATTAATAATTTTGCTTTGGGTTCTGAATATATTGCTTGAAGAGATTTTCTAAAAAAGTGGCCAAATTGCATATGATTTAAGAGTGCATCCAGGTATATAATTTCTAGGGAATCGAAAGCTTTCTCGATATCAACTGTTAATATCAGGGAGTTTATTGATTTATTTTGTTTTCCATAATGAATAAGATTAATAGTTTTCCGAATATTGTCAGTTATATCTCGCTCAGTAATAAAACTGGTTTGGTCTTTATGGATATATGTATTTATTATATTTTTTTTAATCTAAAAGCCAAAATTGAAGTAAATATTTTATAATCAACGTTAAGTAAAGAAATGGGGTGGAATGATTTGAGATCTGTTAAATCTTTCCCTTTTTTCGGAATTAGTATTATATTTGCATTTTTCCATGTTTCTGGTAAAGTGCCAGTCTCCAAGATTTCATTACAAATGTCAGTCAGAGGGTTACTTAAAAATTGAACAAAGGTTTTATTATATTTGGCCGTATAGCCGTCAGGCCCTGGGGCTTTATTTGTCTTCATATTTTTAATAACTTTAATACCTTCTTGTACTTCTATAGGTCTTTCCAAAATTCAGTATGAGATAGGGGGCGCAGCCAGGCCCCTCCACTGCAGCCCCCTAGCTACCTGTTGGCTGTGGGAGGGCAGGCTGGCCGAAGAAGAAGCCGCAGCTCTACAGCCTGTGTCAGTCGGTGGCCACAAGTGCCATGGGTCTAGTCACCATGCATCAAATGGGATCCCCCTCCCATCCCCAGCAATGGCCGTGGGCGAAATGGCAGGACACGCCAGCACGCTTAGCACCACATGTATCCCTGCAGGTATTTGAATAAAGATGCCTCTGGTACTACCACCACATGTGTTACAGAGTCATGGGGTGGAGGGGAGTCTTCGGTCAGGAATGACACTGCCACACCAAGGTCCAAAAATATCTTTTACTAATAAACAACAGTTAAGAAATGCCCCAAACCCCAACACCCCCAACAAACTAACCCCAGCTATCATCCCCCCCCCTTCCGACAGCAGGTTGTTGTTCATTGGCCCTCTGTTGACTCGGTGGCAGGAGTGCCACGTTCCTCAGCAGGCAGCAGACGGTCCACGTCTCGGCGGAGACGCCGCATGATCCGCCGGTGATGCTCAAGAAACCCCACAAGCTGATGAACTGCGGATTGAAGGGGGGGGTTGTAAGATAGGGCCTTGTGGAATCACCAAGGGAGTGCAGTTGCCTGTGGCAGTCAGATGGCCATATATCGGTAACAGCGGACCATCACATGGTGTTACCGAAAAGGGAAACCATGACAATAAAGCCACAGGCCGCATAGGCCAAAGCTTTCGCCTGCCCACACCGCCTGGTGCCGCTATTCCATTTTGTAATGCGCTGCCAACACTCACTGGAGTGATACCGCCTTCCCATAGGGACAGTGGGACATCTCTGGAGGATCCCCATCCCTGGGAAAGTGGGTACCACAATCTTTGAGCAATCCCTGGAGAGTTGGCATCCCCTCTAAATTGGGCCCGTTTGGGTTCCCTGGCCTCCTCTTTGCCCCTGTCAACTTCCTGAGCAGGGAGGACCAAGTGGCAATGGCACACCAGGCCCTACAACTCTGTCCCTACACACCCATTCGGCCAATCTCAAGAGAATGTGGGCGTCAGGATGGGATTATCTTTGCCTCCCCCAAAAGACTGGACTTACATTGTTCTGTCACCTGCTCCTCGTGCCGCTGCAGGCGAACCTCCAGCCCCCGGCATCCTTGGCAGGACCCAGGAGTCACCGCAGCCTGTGGCGCCTCCTCCTCCTCCCTCTCCGCCGGTGGCGCACCTGAAAAGAGCACAAGTTGGGTTAGGGAAGTTTGTAGATCAACGAGCAGACACCAAACACTACTAGTAGTCCAGCGTGGGTTCTTACACAGGTACGGTACAGGTCGACACCGCACTCTGGCCACCCACCATGCCGCTTCCATCAGCATGGCCACTCCTCACACACCATAACCACCTACTTCCAACTGAACATTGGCCACTCACACTCCCCCGTGTCCCCCGAGGGTACCAGGATGGGCCCGGGCGACTGTGCCGCCTGATGTCCTCCGGCTGCAGTAGAAGGAGGGAGAGACATGGTCACTGCAGAGGTCAACAATTAACTGTAGCTCATGGTCAGATTACGGATTTAAAGTCAGTGCAATATGCATATGGTACACTCACCTGCCCCATTGTCCTCTGAGGACAGTGTCACGGCCCCCCCGGGCGCCTGAGAGGGTCCGGCTGCAGAAAAAGGAGAAGGTATAAGCTGTCAATGTAGTCGTTACATAAGTGACCTGGGGTGCATGAGGCCCACAGGTTGTGATCACCGTGCTTTCGCAGAGGGCACACTTACCAGCGGCTGGCGCTTCCTGAGGTCCCACCTCCTCAGGCTCCTCCTCTGATGAGGTTGGGGGAAGGACCCTGGCCCTCTGGGCCCATCCCCTTCTCCTCACTCGAGGGTGATCTACAGATTAGAAAAAGAGTGGCATTTGAAATGAAGATGGCGTTTGAGGCTGGGATATGTGAGTTAAAACCCGCTGGGTCAACTCTGGGGGGTGGTGTCCTAGGTCCCATTTTGAGGTTTGGCAACCTTGGGCATGGCAGCACCCTTGGGGTGACCTGCCAGGGTTGTTTTAGATTGCCTGCGGGCTGTGGAAGCTCACTGGGTGATTTTGGACCAGTCACATATTTTCAGCATACTTTCAGCCTGATCTACCTCGCAGAGTTGTTTTGCAGATAAAAGGGAGAAGAGAAAAATCTACACCACTGTGGTCCCCACTGTGGAGAAAGATAGTGTTTTCCCTAGGTAGAGGCCGTGGGGGAAGAGAGTGGAGGTAGATAAGGTAGGGCAGAGGGGCAGGTAAAGGAGGGTAGGCTGTTGGGTAGGAAAGAGATAGGGTTGCCAACTCTAGGTTGGCATATTCCTGGATATTTGAGGGGCGGAGCCTGGGGAGGGTGGGATTTGAGGAGGGGAGAAACGACATAACAGTATTATGGCATTGACCCCACCCTTCAGGGTACTCACATGGGGCTCTTCTCTGTTCCCAATTGGGCCTCCCCGCCTGGGTCCACAAATGGGCCAGCTTGCGGAAGCGGGGTGGCGGTTGCTGGGAGGGTACCCCTCCCAGTCCTCGAGGGCGTCATAGAAGGCCGCCTTCTCCCTCTTAAATTTTGCGCGAACCTGGGAGCCAGTGCGAGGGAAGCCATCCCTAGTCAGCTGCCTGGCCACCCTTGAAAAAAGAGGTATGGTCCTCATGTGGGTGCTGGTCATCACCCTTGGCCCAGCACCCATCTGATTCTTCCATGAGCTTCCAGTCGGTTTTAATAAGTGTTCTATATTGTTTTATTAAACCAGTTAATATTATGGAGTCATAATAGAGTTGGAGGTTAGGAACCGCCAAGCCTCCTTCATGCTTAGGCCTAGTAATGGGTTTTCTAGAGTTCCATATATAATTGTTAATAGTGGCTTGCCATTTTCCTAATAAAGAATTGGGAATAAATATTGGTAAGGCCCTCATAAAGAATATCAATTTAGGTAAAAGGAGGGACTTCACCACCTTTATGCGTTCAAAAAGTGTTAAGTTTTTATCTTTCCATTTTTCTAAAGTGGACATAATTTTAGTTACGGATGCTACATGATTTAAATTTAATAATAACGATAAGTCCAAAGGGATTTGGATGCCCAAATAGCGGAACGAAGAAGTTACCCAGCGAAACTGAAAGCGAGAGCAAAGAATAGATTTGGTTTCTGGGTTTATGTTTATCGGATAGAGAAGTGTTTTTTCGGCGTTGATTGTGAGTCCCGAAATTGATCCAAATTGCTTCAGATGACGGTTAATATGGGGAATGGAAATTTTAGGGTTTGATATGAATAGAATCATGTCATCCGCAAATGCACTAAGTTTTGTCAAATGATTATTAACTGCTAAACCAGTCCAAGATGTGTCATCTCTTAATATATGTGCCAAAGGCTCTAGAGCTAAATTAAACAAAATGGGGGAAAGGGGGCAACCCTGCCTTGTGCCCCGAAGCATTGACTTAATGGAAGAGCTTATGTCATTAGTTCTTATGAAAAATTTAGGTGATTTATATATAGAGTGGATTATATGAATAAACCGGTCGCCAAAGTTCATATGCTTCAAGAGTGCAATAAGATAGTCATGCTCGACAGAATAAAATGCCTTGGCTATATCTACTGATAGCAAACATGATTTGTTATCCTTATTATGATTTATAATATTTATTACTTTTCGAACATTATCTGTCATTTCTCTATGCGGAATAAATCCGGTCTGGTCCTTGTTTATGTATTGATTTATAAATTGGAGTATACGTTTTGAAAGTATATTGCTAAATAGCTTATAATCATTATTTAATAATGAAATCGGTCGGTAAGAACCGAGGTCTTCCACATTACAGTCTTTTTTATGAATCAAAACAACCTTGGCCAGATTCCAGGACGAAGGGATTGGACCCTTTTCCAAAATTGAATTAAATAAATCAAGTAGAGTGGGTGTAAGATTTGAAGCAAATTGCTTAAAAAACTCAGAAGTGTAACCGTCTTCCCCAGGTGATTTATTAGTTTTCATCGATTTGATTGCTTGCATTAATTCAATTTCGTTGATTGGCTGGTCTAAAAATTCTTTGTGTGAATCAGTAAGACTCTGTATAGAGGTAGTGTTTTTTAAAAAGGAATAAATGTGATCCATTGGTGGATTCGAAGAAGAGTATAAAGATGAGTAGTAATTAGCAAATGCATCTGAAATCGCTGTTGAGGTTGTTAATAGGGTTCCGCATTTATTACGTATACTTTGAATATGCCTGTCCAATTTTTTTTGCTTGACTCTCCAAGCTAGAATCCTGATGTTCCTAGGATTATTGCTCCAATAAGACTGCTTGGAGTAGAGTAGTTGTTTCGAGATTTTGTGTATTTCTAGTTTTTGTAATTTTTTCCTTTCTAATTCTAGAAGTTTATATACTTTAGGACTACACGTTTTTTTATGTTCCCCGTCTAACATTTTAATGGAATCTAGCAATTTTTGTTTTAGTTCCAGGGCTTTCTTTTTAAGGGCTGCAGAAATAGAAATTAACCTGCCCCTCAAAAAAGCTTTATAAGCATCCCAAATTATATGTATAGGGGAGTCCTTTATCGAATTAAATTAAAAAAATTCTTCTGTCTCTTGTTGTCGTTGAGTTATGACTTCTGGGTTTTTTAGTAAAAAATTATTAAACTGCCACGTAAAACTCCTATCAGGTTTATCTGAAAAGGTTAGATAACAGCTCACAGCTGCATGGTCTGACCAACACTTAGGTTCAATGTCTGCTGCCGATAAATTATTGACCAAATCTTTAGATAGTACTATATAGTCGATTCTAGAATGCGAATTAAATCTATTTGAAAAATAAGTAAAATTTCTCTCAGTTGTATGAAGGGATCTCCAAGAATCTATAAGATTGTATTTCTGAAAAAGTTTGTAAAGTCCTGTATTACTACTATGATCTATTGGCTTCGTATTTGGTTTTTTATTCAATCTTTTCCTATCCAGCTGAGAGTTCATTACATAGTTAAGATCAGCACCCATTATAAGGGAGCCTTCCTGGAAGGTGGTCAACAGTTCTAGAACCTCCTGAAAGAAACCAAGTTGACCTGTATTCGGTGAATAGACTGCAACCAGTGTCACTTTTATGTCGTTCAAAGTACCTTTAACAATGAGGAACCGACCTTTAGGGTCTTGTATCTTATCAGCCATTACAAATTTATGAAATTTTGAAATTAAAATAATTACTCCTCTCGCTTTAGACGAGCCGATCGCTGAGTAACGATGAGGAAATCATGGTGATTTCATAAGTAGATTTAAATCATTTTTTAAATGACTTTCCAAAAGAAATGCCACATCCGTTTTGTGCGAGGTTAAATATGAATGAATTCTGCGTGCTTTGATTTTATTGCTAATCCCGTTACAGTTCAATGAAATGATTTTAAGCTTATCAGCCATTTTAAAGCACTGAAAGATATATATCAAGTCTATCAGCCCCTTTCACCTGAGAAAGCACAACAAGTGAAATCATAAAGTTACTATGAAAATTCCAGTCTAAGAACTGTAAAGGCCACACTACTACATTGGTCCAAAGATGGCCAAAACAAACCATCCTTTTTTGGCTAAAAAAACAGAACTCACTGTGAGGAAATCGCAACTTACATTTTGTAGTAACAAGCAACATCGTGCATTTTAAGCATTTTCTCCAGCTTGACTTGTTAAGCTCTGTACAAGCAAAAAATAGAGGTCCTGTTTGCATTAGTACATTGAGCACAATAAAAAAACCAGAACTAAGCAGGTTCTTCAACTCTTCCCCCCCCCGCCTTTCCCTTAATGTGCAAGAAAACCAAAGACCCCTCCCAAGCCCTCCCGCCCCCAGCAGAATCTTATAGTTCCCATTCAAAGAAGCGCTGATATAACAAATAAAATACCTCAAAAACGAAAACAAAAAAAGGCACTTCAGCCCGGAGTTACTCCTTCAAGCTCTTCTCGTCCAAACAGAGTCTCTCCGACTCTCCCCAACAAACTCCCTCCCCCACCATGAGGACGAAAGGGTCAAGTTTCCTCATACCCCCACTTCCCCCTGTGCTTAGATGAGGCAAAAGAGGTTTAATAAAAACTATAAATGCGGCAGCATATCAGAAAAAGACACTAAAATAAATATTATTAAAGTGAAAAGTTCAGAGTGAATCCAGGAATAGAGCGCACTGGGATCTTGCTTCCCTTGACTGGCGAAGTAAGCTCCCACTTTCTTTTGTTTGTTTGTTTCTCACAGTCCATAGGCACTTGCAGACGTAGTTCTTTCAAAATAGCTCCCCCTCCTTCGAGATCTTCCACCGTCCAGGACTTGCCATGGTGTCTCACTTGCATCGCACCAGAGGGAAGCCATTTGTATCTAATATTTTCCTCCATTAACTGCATCACAATCGGCTTAAGCTTGCGGCGAAGCGCTAGTGCCTCAGATGGAATGTCTGGGAAGATTTGAATAAGCTTGTCTTGATAAGGAAGCCCTTTAGAGGCTCGGGAAGCATCCAAAATCGCTTTTTTCGTACGCCCATCCGCTAGCTCTATAATTATGTCTCTAGTCATTTTCGTTTTATGAGAAAAACCAGAACCCAGACGAAAAGCCTTTAAAATCAATGGTGCCACCCCGTCTTCCAGTTTTAATGCAGAGGAAAGCCAAGAAGAAATGAATATAATTAAATCAGTATTCCCTTCCTCTTTCTCTTCAAAACACCTCAGTTTCAGGTTTCTATCTTTAATTTTATTTTCCAAATAAAGAATTTTTTCCTTTGCCCATTTCTCGCTCGATTCTAGGGCTTGTATGCTTTCCTGATTGGCCTGGCTCATTTCCATAGCAGTTTCGGTGGCCGAGGCAAGTTCTTGTACCACCAATTGTAGCGATTCTAATTGCTCAGTAACAGGTTTAAACAGTTCCTGGAAGGTATTTAGAATATCTGCTCTAAAGGCAGTCATACTTGCTTGGAAAAAGGAGGTAGTCAGTAGCTCCGGAGCGGCTGGATCCTGAAGTGGAGTTTCGGCGGCCATCTTGCTCCCGGCACGCGGCACTTGCGGCGGAGAAGAAGGAGCGTTTATATTGCTCAAAAAGGATTTTAGGAGCTTCGCGGACACTTTTGAAGAAGCCACTTTGTTCCCTCCACTTTTGCCCATTACCTAAATAACTTTTTAAAGTGATTTGAAAATGCTGCGTTGTAAACAGGGGGATATGGTGAGGAGCTCAGCCCTTATGCGACCATCCTCGTCGAGACCGTCGCCACGCCCCGCTCGGAAGCTAGCCCTTTTGATTGGGCCGGCTAGGATCCTTCGGATCCTTTGTCTTTCGACTGAAGCTACAGAGGAATTGTGCCTGGCCAGCCCGGGCAAGTCCGGGCATGTCAGGCTGAATACATTACAGCCCCGGAAACTGGGATTGTGCCCATCCAAGGTTTGGTCGTTTTGGTTTATCGAAAATTAGGCCAAATTTATTTAGAGGGGGAATAGGGTTCCCTGGGAGTCGTCTTCCTTTTCTTCCCGGCCTGGGAAGGGATGGAATTTCCGCCGGCTTGTGCCCCACCCTCCTCTCCCGTCCCTCGGGCGATGTTGGAGAGGACGTTTAGGGCACCCTGGAGGAAGCCACCCAGGACCTCCCGGGTCTGCCTCTCCTCCTCCAGAGAGGCAGCTATCACCCGCATGAAGTCCTTGTGGTCTCTCCTCGAGGCCTCTAACTCCCTCCTCGCAGCCTCCTCCTGTCTCTTTTCACACCGATCAAAATGTGCCAACATTTTTTTGCCAACTCTCTCCACCGCCGACACACGCTTGGTCCTGGCCCTAACATAGGCCAGGTGTGCTTTTGGGGACAGGTCGGCCATGACCACGGATGGTGGAAAATCTGTGGTTGGGAGAGAGAAAGGGGAAAGACATGCCAGGGGGTGGTTGACACGCAGCAGCCCTAGTCTGCATTCACCACCGTCTCGTGGCCTGCCACGCCACACCACCAGTGGGTCACATGTTCAGACTTACCAGTTGGTGGTCTTGGGGCGGGACTCCCACATCCCACTGTGTCGTGGGTGGAGGTTGATGTGCCTGCGGTACACGGGTAAGAATAGGAGTGTTACATGAGAGACAATACCGGCTGCTTGACTCATTGCATCTTGAAGAAGTGCACAGAAAAATAAATGCCAATTTGCCAGTAAATCCTCGGTGGGGAATGGCAGGGGGGAAAGCTTTGGGTGGCAGAGGGTTTGGTTGTGCAAAGCATTATGCACAGAAGACAGCCATAGCGATAGTCACCCCCTGAGACCTGGCCTCGCCATACCCACCTTCCAGTGGTGGGAGATCCTCCATATATCCCTCATTTAAATCTTCGGACCCTTCCTCGGCCTCCTGGGTCAGGGGGGTCTCTTGGTCTCCTTCTGAAATGAAGAGCAAAGGCAGCCTGATGTCAATTTACCAGCTTCTGTTAACGGCACACAGGTAGTAGAGGCAGATTCTAATCTGGGAGGACCGGGTTTGATTCCCCCACTCCTCCACGTGCAGCCTGCTGGTGTGACCTTGGGTCAGTCACAAGCTCTGGCACAGCTGTTCTCTCTAGAGCAGTTTCTCTCTGCGCTCTCTCAGCCCCACCTACCTCCCAGGGGGTCTCTGTTGAGGGGAGGGGAAGGGAAAGGAGTTTGTAAGCCATTTTGGGACTCTAATCTGGGTGGACCGGGTTTGATTCCCCCACTCCTCCACGTGCAGCCTGCTGGTGTGACCTTGGGTCAGTCACAAGCTCTGGCACAGCTGTTCTCTCTAGAGCAGTTTCTCTGTGCGCTCTCTCAGCCCCACCTACCTCCCAGGGGGTCTCTGTTGAGGGGAGGGGAAGGGAAAGGAGTTTGTAAGCTGCTCTGAGACACCTTTGGGGAGTGAAAGGCTGGGTTTAAATCCAACCTCCACCTTCTCCTCCACTTCTTCTTCTTCAGTGTCAGTCACAATTTCTCTCACAGCTGTTCTCTCAGGAGCAGTCCTCGAAATAGCTCTCTCAGCCCCACCTACCTCAAGGGTGTCTATCAGGGCTTACTGCCAGGTTGACTCACTTCACGGCTTCCAAAGGCCTGGATGTACTTATTACAATGGGGAATGTCTACATGTCCTGGTTGCCAAAATGCCCCTGTCATATATAGTATTATGAGACCAATCCAGACTACTGACTGTAGTGAGGAGAAATTACCTCAGTCACCAGAGGTCCAGGGCTGGTGAGAGTGTGTGTGTGGGGGTTGCTTTGTGACTTGGCGGTGGATTCCTACCACAATCGCATGTGGACCTAGATATATACTCACCCTGGTTGCTGTTTTCTCCCACTTCTGGGAGGGAGGCAGGGAGGCTTTGGTGGCTGGTGGTGGCAATAGAGTGCGACAGCCTCCTCCCTGTCACACTCACCCTCCCGTGCAGGATTCTATTAAGCTCCTGGAAATAGGGGCAGGGATGGAAAGAG